>NW_009921717.1:13409-14770 GCF_000696875.1 Nestor notabilis
GGTCATGCCCTGCTGAGCGGGTTCTGCTCTCTCCAGCCTGGTGCTGCCTCATGCCGTGCGGGTGCTCTGGGATGGTGCCATAGTTGGGTTTAGAGTTGATTCCTGCTTTACCTCCCCTGTAGGATTCCTCTTTGTTGTAGCTGCAGAAATAATTACATTTAGGAGAACATTCCCGTCCGCGGGAGGAAGCAGCAGCCTCCCCACTTCCATCTGCTGGCGGCTCTCCCAGCACCTCCCTGCACCCCATCCATGCAGCTCTGCATCCCTCAGGACCCTGCCCCGTCATTGCTGCAGTGGGTCAGGCCCATGGGCATGAGGGAGCAGAGCATGAGCACATTCTCACAGCGTTGGTTAATCCTCACTGAACACAACTGAAGGGAGAGTTTTGGCATCTCCTGGGTCCTTTCCCATCCCCGCTGCCAGACCTGCCTGTGCCTCCACACCCTCCTGCTCCTTGGCTCACTGTGCTCTGCTTTGTTCAATGGTCTCTTGCTCCCTGATTCCCAGCCTGAACCACCAGGGAACCTGCAGCCACCAGCAGTATGTGGGGCTGGATGGTGTAACAGCATCCCCGAGGTGCCTGCCCAGCTCCGCTCTGCCCAGCAGCTCTGCCATGCTTTGCTATGCCATGCTTTGCTATGCCAGATTCCTGGGTGGTTTATAGTGGGAATTCCTTGGATTGCTGGCTAGCTGTGGCCAGTGCTGGTGGGAGGGAGGGAGACATCAGCGGCTCTTCTGTGTCTGCAGGGGGGCCCTGCAGAGCCAAGGCTCATACAGGGGTTTGAACTGACCCCACAGCCCTCTCCTGACCAGTTTGCGCTTTGGTTCCTCAAGCTCCCTGTGCCCTTCGCTGCTGCTCCCGGCTCCTGCAATGATCATGGAGCAAAGCAGCACGTTCAGCTTTTTGCTGTCCCCACACTGCATGGGTTCCTGGGCCCAGGGGTTGCTGCTGGGGAGCTCTGGGGCATGTGAGGAGCCAGATCGCAGCCTTGGGGTTCAATGGCCTGGCCAGCAGTGGACACAGAGCCGAGCTGCCCCTCAGCAGCCTGGCTCCCTGCACCCCCTGCAGTTGAGGCGCCCGGGGCCGTGCTGGGGTACATGGTGCCGGGTACCCACATTGGCAACACCCACATTGGTTTGGGGTTTGCTGGGGTCGGTGGTGAGGAAAGGGGTGACGGGTGGAATGGAGCAGCATCCCCACTCACCCCTGTGTCTGTGCTCCCAGCCATGACAGCGTAGGCAGTCGGCGAGACATGGATCGCTTCACGGAGTGCGGGACGCAGACGGACGCGGTGGTTGTGCTGTCCCTGGCGCAGGCTGCGGTCCTGGGCTTGGTGTCGGAGAATGAGCTGCTCGGCGCC
>NW_009921718.1:0-505 GCF_000696875.1 Nestor notabilis
GGGTGAGTGGGGGGAGCGAGGGCAGCCGCGGTGCGCTGCAGGTCGGGGGGCGCCCCGGAGCCAGCGGCCGGTTTGCCAGTTCCCAGTAGTGCTTTTGTTTTGTGGTTACACCTAATCCAGGGCAACCAGTAAAGACCTTTCAGCAATTCATGCAGGGTTTTCTTACAGGGAATTAAAATAAAATATAGCTGTAGCGCATCATTTAACACTTCTGTATGTGTAAAGCCAGTTTGTCACTTGGCTGGAACAGCACGTGGAAATTCAGAGGTTGTCTTGGTGGAAAAATGAATCAGAATCAACCAAAGTTTAGGGTTTTTTCTCTCTCTTCCTCCCACCATCTCTCTACCCACCCCCCACTCCCCAAGTCCACAGTGAACTGAAATGCTTTCTAAAGCATTGGTCAGCTTTAAAAATAATTCTGATTTCTTTTCCTACATGTAGACAGGTTTAACTTGTAGTAAGAACTGAGGGACCAAAAACCAAACTCACAAACTATATAAAACTC
>NW_009921718.1:592-20827 GCF_000696875.1 Nestor notabilis
CATACTTTAATGGTGCCTAAACTTAACTTCGTCTCTTCCTAATTCAGACTTAAGCTTCTCTCTGTAAATTCACTTTCAGCTCCAGAAACACCCCAGATGAGACGAAGCGTAGTGAAATTTTTGCCCATCCTCAGACACAAATCTCTCTCTTGCCTCATAACACAGACCAGCAACACTCAGGGGATGGTTATGGGCACCTTGCCTGCTGCTGAAGCTGTGCCAGGGTACAGTGAGGAGCACAGGAGGGATTTAGGGGGAGGCCAGGGTGAGCAGGGGTGAGCTGGGCTCTCTCTGTAACCTACTTGTGAGAAATCTGGCAAGCACTGGGGCCTCAGCTCCCTGATCCAAGGATTGCTTCCAGATTGGTTACAGATGAAGAATACACGCACACCGTATATATTGTAATTGTATATAAATATGTGTATTGAATATGTATGCGTATATATACATATACATGCATGTGTGGTGAGGGAGCTGTGCAGTGGTGTGGCAACTCCCTCTGATGAGACGTGGAGCCTGTCAGTGCTATTTCAGACACAGCTAATTGTGGTGGTGGGACAAGACCCTATGCCTGACTTAACTTTACCACTCACTGTAAAATAGAGAAGTAGCACCAGCACAAGCTGGTTCCTCAGCAGTTCCCCAGCCACAGCCTGAACATTGCTTCAGGGAACTGCTTCTGATTGCCCCATGCACCTTTCCCCTTGTGAAAAAGTACTTGGAGCTGCACCCAAAGTGTTTCCCCTTCTTCCCTCCATCCCCCAGCACCCTCAAGGTTATGCTCAGGCCTCTTTGCTCATCTCAGTTGAAGCAGCAGTGGCAACAGCTTGAAAAAGCAATGTGGTCACTCCAGCCCAAGTGCCCTTTGCTCTCAGTGGGATGCACAGCTTTGGGTGGCAGAGCAGGAGGGAGCAGCACCTTCCAGGCTCCTGTCTGTGATGGAAGCACTCCCATAGCAGGCTGGTATCTGAGCTCAGTGCAAATGGGAACCAAAACTGGTTTGCGCTTTCTGTCATCGCTTTTGAGTGGTTTCTTTCCATAGCCCCATGTATAAAGTGTCAGCAGATTTAACAGCATGTGTTGGAGCAAACACCCCTTCTTCTGAATCAATACACTTGACAGCCTCTTTACTAAAACCACCTGAGGTTTCTGAATAACTAGTTGCAGAATATAGCTGGAAGAGACAGCAGAGAAGAGCACATATGTAAGGCTACATGAAACAGCCATGATGTAGATAATTTAGAAAGCCAGGGTGATAACACATGAATATTTATGGTCTACTGCTATATTGGTAATGAAAAAGGGTGTTGTTTTCACCTGATCAGCTTGTAACAACAACCCTTTTGTGGGAACTGGGGTTCTGCAGAACTTCAGGTACTTGGTGGTTCTGGGTCCAGGGAATACAAACCACAAAACCTCTTCTGGATACCAAATATACCACCACAACTCAAGAAATTACAGAGAGAAAACGTTATCTGGTGAAACCCAGAGAATAGATTGACTCAAGTGCAAGGTTACTGTAGAAAATCATTGCTCTAGTGGTGGAAGAAGTGATTGGCAGAAGAATATAATGCTCAGGGTTAAACTGAGTGCAGTATCTTCCCAGAAGAGGTCACTTTCTCAGTTCAGCGGGTGGAAGTTTTCGACATAAAGAAAGAAGTTGAGTAAAAACATAACACCACTTCTTTTCAAAAGCAGCGGTGAAAGGTGGCTGATATTTTTCCAGTAGCAATCTTTATTTCTGCTCTAGGTTGTTTTAAGGACTGAGGCAGTGTTCTCTTCCTATCGTAGTAAGACATTTCTTTCTGCTGAGCTTGTGACTGCTGCATCATGACTGGAAGTATTTACCTTCAAGTGAGTATACATGTTTATTGACATGCCTGCAGTGCCCCTTTCTGCTATTTGTCATGTAAAACCACAGCCCCTGTGAGTGTGACTTGGGTGCTGCAGTGTTTTGCTGGGACCTCTCCATCAGCAGTGACATCGCTCTCTTTTAAACACCCCCTTCTTTAGCATGGAGGAGCTTAAGGCTTGTCTTAGGGCTTGGTTTGTCTCTGCTGGCACACCAGTGCTGGGAGCCAGCGTGACTGTACAACAGCCCTAAGGGCTCTAGGTGAGCAAGTCTGCACTAATGACATCATTTGGTTACACGTCTTTCATCACCACTCGTGACAATGGTAGACTCTCGGTGTTGAAATGTTACTGAAAGATGTAAACTAATGTTGTCAGCAGGAGTGTTCCCCAGACAGCTCCAGGATGAGTAGTGAGCAGGGCACAGTGCAAAATTCCATCAAGCCCCTTAGTGTAATGGAGACCACTAGTTGGAGGGATGCTGTGGCAGGATAGCAGGATGGAGCTGGTGGGTTTCCTTGCTTCTCCAGCATGGGGCTGGACTATGGTCTGCAAGCTTGGGGCAGAAATTTGGGAGCAATCCAACAGAAAGCCACTCTAGACCTGATCTTGCAAAAAAATGGGCAGGAGCCAGGCAAGGAGCTCACTTGAGCCGGAGGAATCCCTTTCACTGAGCCTACTGCTTGCCAGCATTGTCTTTGGAGCCTGCAGGTCTTTGTGTATGTTATATCCTGGGCTGTATCAAAAGAAGCATGACCAGCAGGTCAAAGGAGGTGATCCTGCCCCTCTACTCTGCTCTTGTGAGACCTCACTTGGAGTATTGTGTCCAGTTCTGGTGTCCTCAACATAAAAAGGACATGGAGCTGTTAGAGCAAGTCCAGAGGAGGCCACGAGGATGATAAGAGGGCTGGAGCCCCTCCTGTATGAAGACAGGCTGAGAAAGTTGGGGCTGTTCAGCCTGGAGAAGAGAAGGCTGCATAGAGACCTCATAGCAGCCTTCCAATATCTGAAGGGGGGCTACAAGGATGCTGGGGAGGGACTCTTCATTAGGGACTCTAGTGGTAGGACAAGGGGTAATGGCTTTAAACTTAAACACGGGCAGCTTAGATTAGATATAAGGAAGAAGTTCTTCACAGTGAGGGTGGTGAGGTACTGGAATGGGTTGCCCAAGGAAGTTGTGAATGCTCCAATCCTGGAGGTGTTCAAGGCCAGGCTGGACAGAGCCTTGGGCGACATGGTTTAGTGTGTGGTGTCCTTGCTCATGGCAGGGGGGTTGGAACTAGATGATCTTTTAAGGTCCTTTCCAACCCTAACTATTCTATGATTCTATGATTTATTAAGTATTTCTGCAACTCGCTGCATGTTAGGTGACCACTCGGGTAACCCCATTTCACCTGTGTGATCTCCGAATTCATGCATAGTAGTTTTTACCCCAGTGGCTTCTCAGGTAGATAAAGTGGGCATGTGCGGCTGTTTAACTGATCTGAACTAGATGGGGGGTGGGGAAAACTCTGCCTGAAAGCATCACTGAATTTTAGTTCTGTTTTTTCTTCTTATTATTGTACATTTTGCCTAAAATCAAGTACTGAGAGATTCCTGAATAGCAGAGACACACCTCTGCTTTTGCATCTCATCAGAGTAGCTGCTGAGAGAACTGTGGTGTGCTCATTAAAAGGTAAGAGATAGTATCAGTAATGGCCATTCAAGGATAATCAGCAATTCAGAGCACAAAAAATTGTGTTAAAAAGATTGATCTTGATTTCTTTCCTTCTTCCTTTAGTAGGCTTCATGTTTTCAAGCGTTTCAATGCAATAATGTTCTTAAATGCAGTGTAGATTAAATATTTATATAATTACAGAAGCGGCAAAGCTAGATTTTCAAGGAAAAAACACAAAACATGATAAAATATTGCAACCTGGCATCAGCATAATTTGGTAGGCAAATAGACAAATTGGAAATCAGCCAGGGATTGCAGGAGATGACACTTCATCTTCTTACAATGAAGCATCATGAAAATTTTAATGATCCACTAAACCAACCCATTTGATCAAGAATGCAGCATTCCCAACACCCAGAAAATGACTATTTTCTGCTACATGAGGTTTTTACAGATTCTCCCAGCCATATTGGCCCAGTCTCTAGCCTTAGAACAGAGGCACTTGGCATTCCAGATTGTTTTCTAAAGCCTCTTCCAAGAAAACCACAGGAGTCGTGTTTTTCTTCCAAACAGAAGTCACCAGACTGTTCTTTCCAAAACATTTTGAGTTTCATACTATTTTTCCCACTGCTCCAGAGTCCTTCTGATAGTGACAGGACCAGCCCCAAGTCCTAGGACAGACACCTTTGCTTTAGGTGAAGTTCAATTTTTGCTGGCTATGAGTCTTGTTGGCCTCGACACATGATTGGGACACATTTCATCCCTTGTGTCTCAACTGGTCACACCATCACTGTGGTCCATGTTAGCAACAATATTAGTGTTCATATTTTCCATAGAAAATCCCTCAAAATACAGTCTTGCCTTTCCTCCCCCTCTGTGTTTGGCTACTGATACTATTTTTTGCACCTTCTGGCTGACCCTGTTGGATAAGAAATGGTTTCTGTTGGTCTGTCCATCCTTATCCCTTTGCTAGCTGGCAGTACTTTGCTGCCCTCGCTACAGAATTAATCTTATTGCTCTCATGATAAGCACAGTGAGAAGCAGATTAGTTCGGCAACGTTATCTGACCATGGCTGCTTCCCTTCTGCACAGGGATCAAAAAAACTCTCTCTAAGAAATCCTTCTCCTTTTTCACTGCCTCCAGTGTATCTTTAGGATAAACCTGGAAGTAAATGGCGAGTCTGCAATTCAGACCTAACAGGAAGGGAGGTGGAGACAGACCGTAGGATCTTACGACGTGTCTTTTTATCATGGTCTGATTTTACTCAAAACATTTTTTTCTTTTACGGCTGTCTCTTGGGACTCTTTATGCTTCAAAACATTTTTTATGAACTCTTATTCCTGAGCTATTTCTGACTTGTTTTCATTCCCTTACTTTATTATTCACATCCAGAATGCAGGCGAGCTAGTTAAGAAAAAAACAACCAAAAACCCCCCAACCCAAAACAACGCTCCCTCCCCCCCGCAACAAACAGGCTGCAAATCCTCGAAGATTAGTAAATGCAAAGTCTTAAAAATCTTAAATTTAGCAATTTGGTTTTAGCATCCCTCTTCCTACACATTACTGCTGTCTTAATGGTTTGTACACTCTGTTCTTTCCCCAAAGCTCTGGGCTTACTCATGGAGTGGGTGGCATTCGTATAGTACAACAAAGCTATCTGAATACTAAATTGTGTCATCAGTGACCACCACTATTCAGTGATCAAGCCCTTTCCTGAAGAGTATCCCATACCACTGCTCGCTGCCACAGTTTCCCTGTCTTCCCAGCCCCCCAGCCAAATCCTCATCACAGGAACGCTATTTCCTCCCTTGTGCTTCTCCAGAAAGCTGCTTTGCACATCAGCAACTGCAAGACCAGAGGAAGCTGTGAGGAGGATCTTGCAAGCCCCAAACACTTGGGCACCCTCATCAAGACTGGAGAAACACATCTCTCCTCACACCTGCAGCCCTAAACCCCTTCTCAGAACAGCACTCATGAGTGTCTTCCTTTGTAAAGAGCATCCCCAGAGAAGCCAGCCTTTCCAACACCCAGTTCAGCACCTTATGATGAATCCAGCACAAACTGGAGGATGTCTGGAAACAAGGTTGTGCTTCCTGAGGCAACTACCTTACTCTTAAAAGCTTAAGTCAATGTGGTGGCTTGCTACCACTAAGATGAGGAAGTCTCTCTGCCCCCTGCTACCTCATCCTCCCCTCTCTTACCAGCACTGGCTTTAGTGCTTTTAGGAGCCAATTCAGTGTGATAAAAAAGCAGACTCAGTTTACTTTTGCTACATTAGTTCTGCTAAGGACTAGTGAGATGTGATGGTTTGGGCCAAGAAGGAGGTGGGAGAGTATGGCCAGAGTGGGAATGGGGTAAAACTGGTGAAACAGAACTTCTCCTTTTGGCAGAGGAGGGTATTACATCTACCACACCATGAGGAATAGCTGGAGTTGGGCTCAACTGGATGATTTGTAAACATTATCCCTGGAGCAGGTCACTGTGGATGATGATCTAAATCCACACTGATCCCATCCTGCCTGAGCAGCCCAGTCAGATTGCTTCCTCCTCCTGTCTCACATTTGAGGCCTTTAGCAATGCCTAAAGCAGGTCCCTCCAGGCCAACCTGGTGTCTTCATGACTCCTTAGTGGTGGCTCAGGTGCCTGTTAAATTTGGGCATGCTTCAGAGTGGATTTCTGCCGGTGCAGGGAAGTTTGCTAGCAGAACATGTTTGCTTGCTGAGGAGCAAAGGGCTTGAGACAGCAACAGATCAGCTCTACCCAAGGTTTCCTTCCCTGTGCCTCTGTCTTCTCCGCTCCAGCAGTGATACATGACAGCCTGAGTGGCAGAGCTTAGCCCTACACATCTCTGCTGCAACCTCACCAGCGCGGACATAAGCCTCAGAGACCTGCAGGGACACAGCACGCACCCCCTGAACATGTGCTTTAAAACTGTTTTTTATTTTAATTGAAATGGGAAAAAGTGGATGCATTTTCATGGGAAGGAAAAGGGGAGCATCCCCAACTCCTGCTGCCATTGCTCAGTTTGAAGCCCCTGCTTCAAAGCACAGGAGCCGGAACATTGCCTGAAGGCTGCCAGGCATTCTCAGCATACACAGAACAACCTGCTCTCCCCCGCCTGCCTTCTCGGGCAGGTAGGAACCACAAGGGCAGAAATGTTCAGCAGCACGGCCAGCCTGCCTGAGGCAGGCCCCCGGTACACAGAATGTCTGCCCAAATGGTTGAAATACGGCAAAGTCACCTACAGCGGAGGGCAAGTGATTGCTCGCTCCTCAGGTTGAACACAAGCCTTTGGGAGCCTTAATAACAGGTAGCACGTCCCAGCTCAGAGCACAGTTCTCAGGTTATCAGAGCAGAAACCTCACTTGTCTTCCTGACGTTATCATGTGTGACCTTACACCTCTCTGGGTCTGCTTTGTGGCTGCTCTCGCTGGCCCTGCTTTATACCTGGGCTTTCCAATTGCACCAGCGCCCTGCCTAAGCCCTGCCTGTGAACAAGCCCGTGCCTCTGCTCATCTGATGTTGGATTACCTTTCTGATTTACAGTTCAGTTCGTTTCCAGGAGAATGCACTTTCTGTAGTCTCTCTGTGCTGCTGCTGCTGCTGCTGCTGCTGCAAAAAAAATGCTCCTGCTCAGTAACACCTTTAATCTTCCTGTGGGAAGCCCCACTGCACGCGGCTGTCCTAGGACGCCATTGACTTCAGAGGGTGTGTGTTCCAACCTGACAGCACATTGGCTGTGGGGAATGGAGATTGGAGGGGACATATTTTGCTTGATATGATCATTTTGGTGTCCATCTGCGAGCATTTACGCATACATGTAGTTTTAATCACAGGAGCCCTACAGAATCCAATTTATCTCAGAAAGATTAAATACCAATCTGTGGTTGCTATGCCTGGATCTTGCAAAATGCCATCATACAGAAACTCCCCTGGAAAAGCAGGGGCTTCATCCCTGGCTCTTTGCTCTCCTAGAGCTGTGTTTGGTGAGTGGCAGAAGGAACACTGCTGGACTCTGATTCCAAAGCCGAGTACAGAGCCTGACCCGTGTCAAAGCAGGACACACTAGCTCTGTCTATGTTAATAGGGCTTCATGACTTCTGAACTCAAACTGGCTGTCCTTCACCCAAGCAGAAGAACTTACCTGCCTTTGTTGATGTAGACAGGCCTCCGAAGTCCCTGATAGCTCCTCTAGGCATTGACATAATTGCTCTTACGCCCTGGAGCTCTTGCCATGGGGGATGGCTGTGGCACAGAGGATGCTAACATCCACCTCCAGCATGTTGTTTCCTCTCCATCAAAAATTACCTGGTGGGCAAAACAGCCCTGTTTTGGGCCATATCACTCAGTCTGGGGCCAAGCCAGGTATAGACTTTAACCAGAAAGCTCATCTGCTTCAGAAATAGGAATTCCGAAGCTGCATTTATTCACGGTAGGGTGAGAAATTTAATCACTTAATTCTGCGAAAACAAAAGTCTTTTGCCTTCTCCTTTCTCAAGATCTGTCATTGCAAACTTTTGTGTCCAACTCCTTGTTTTTAAAGAAGACTGCAATGATTTTTGCTTTAAAGAACATTTTCCTACTTCAACATCATCTTTTCACACCCTGCATGGCATATCTATAGTATTCTTCTTAAATGAAGGACAGTGACTGCCTTTCTCTTAGGTAATGTTACCTTCTAATGGTCACAATGGAAAGATGCTTTCACCTGGTAATTATTAGTAATAATGCAGTGGCCATAAGTCTTATATATATTAGCTGGACATTATTTGGAGCTGGGGAGAACCTGAGCAGGGTAATCACACTGTGATACTCTGATGACACTGATCATCTCTTTCTCTCCCATGAGTGTCCAGGTTAGTGTTTAACCATACAGCAAACTTCTGAGGACTTCTTCTACCTTACAGAAGTGGCACAAGCACAGTGAAGACTATATGATAGATCTGGAGAGGCAATACAGTGGTATTATATTATTTACTTTCACTCAAGTAATAACTGACCTAGGAACATCTTAAAGATGTAGACGCAAAGATAGCATGCAACATGCAATATAACTTTCCTATTGGTAATCACTTGTCGATCAGAGATGGCAAGATCATAAAATCACTTAGGTTGGTAAAGATCTTTAAGATCTCAAGCCCAACCATTAATATTGGCACTGCCAAGTTCACCACAAAACCATGTCCCTAAGCACCACACCTACAAATCTTTTAAGCACCTCCAGAGATGGTGACTCCACCACTTCCCTGGGCAGCAGGGAGGGTATAGGCACAGACAGGAGGCTTGCTGCCTGTATTTTAATGAAGAGGAAACTGGGGCAGCACAGATCAGTCATACTTTGAAGCATGCAGCGCTCAGTGTGGGAGCACATTTTTCAGACACCTAGCCTGGCCCGCTGCTGTGAGCAAATGAACAAGAAGAATCCTGGTCTTGTTGATTCAAATGCAACACTTGTCCTTGGGTTTAGTAAAGTCAACACTTTACCCTTGATCCATTCATCTGAAATTTTTGTCATGGGGTTTGGGTTGGCCATTTAATGAGGAATAGTGTTTCACTAAAAAATAAAAAAAGCAAGCCAAATATAACTAAATCACTGAACCATTACAAAGCCACTAAATATGCCTATAGAAAAGCTTTTCCATAATACTAGTCTTACGTGACTTAATAATTTATTTTGTACTTAAGCCATATTGAAACGTTTAGAGAGGAAGGAGAGAAACACACAGAAGAAAGAGAAAAGAAACACATAACAGAAAGAAGAGAGAAATACAGAGCAGAGACAGGACTTTTTATCTTAAAAAAAAAAGAAAAAAAGGCAAATGTTGCAAGGTATCTATTTCAGTAAAGAAGCCAAACCCCTCAGATCTGCACTACTGTCACCATTCCTACTCAGTTTCCACCAAACCTACAGTCTTAATATGTGAAACAATCCATCAGTCTCCCCTAGCTATGGAGAGATCCTGCTGCCCAAGGCACAGATTGATTTCCCTGCAAGTGCACAGATGACTGCAGGCTAGGCTAAAAAAAGAAAGAAAGTAAAACAAAGGCTGACAGAATATGTTCATTTCGGTATCATTATGGACATATTCCAACTCTTGTTACTTCATCAGACGTTTCTCTCCCATATTCATCTCTTGTTTCCACTTCAACATCATATATTTTCATTTAAGAACAAGCTCTCACACACAGACATTTAAACTCTTACATGTGAATAAACAATACAAACCAGGAATACGATCCAAAGGTCTAAGTGTATTCTCTTCATAGCAATATATCAAAAAATGTATCTGCCTTTTTTCTTCCCAGACTATGTAAGCTGCTCCAGCAATAAATTACCCAAAATGGTCTGAAGCTGAGTTTGTGACAAGAACAATTACAGTTATGAAACGTGTGTGTTTTGTTTACTAATATTTGAATTCTGTGCACAGGTGATGCATATGCAAGTAGCGGAGCAGCCTCCCTTCTGGAGTGCTTGTGTCCTAATTGGATGTGTAATGGGCTCAGAGCCTAACTTCTGAGGGAAAATATCAGATGGGTGTTAACAAGCATGTGGAAGGTATAAGACATTTTTCTCGCACAACACTGGAACAACTTCAGAAGGATTGTCTTGGACTATGTGGATCTTTCTTAATCAAGGGAAGGGATTTTTTTCCTTGCTAAAAGACAGTTTATGTCACAAGTACTCTTCTTGATCCTGAAACATGAGTTTATATAGAGATGTCAGAGGATCTGAATTATGCAGGTGGTCAGGCCAGAGTGATGTCTTCTAGCCTTAAAATCAATGCATCACTCTCAGATGTGAAAGGAAGGAAAAGTCAGGAGGAGTTTGTACATTAACAAATCACCTACGAAATTGATTGCTCTGAATTTATACAAAAATGTCAGCTGAAGCCAACTTTCCTTAACCTAACAGTTACTATTTTCCCATCAATTGCACAGCAGTGGCTTGAGGCAACATCTGAAGGGCAACGGTTGACAACAGTTCTACAAGGAGCAGAGGCTCTGCAGGTAAGCAACAGAGAAGGCAAAGGGTGGTAGTGTAACAGATTGGAAAGACTAAGGGGCAAGAGTGGGACCCAATTCTACAATGCCTTGACAAATTACATCCACTCCCAGAAGTTAAAAACTTGTGCTTGTGCCTCCTGCTGAGGATGAAAGCTGTTTGGTGAGTAGTAAGAATATTCTCTGCAAGCACAGCCTCCTCAAAGCAGAGTAACAAAGGTGTGCATTTTTCCATCACTGCGTTGAGACTAAGCCATCAGACTGGCTGACTGGCATAGGAATAGGCTGATATAATGGCTTATCCTTCCTATAACTGAAAATCCAGGCTTGATCCACACTCTGTTAACTGTTCTGCTCCAAAGGCTTCAGCATCTTTTCTCGGTAACCACACTTGGAGATCAATAACTTCAGAAGCCATTGACACAGCCTTAAAGGCATCCCATTTGTGTCTCATCTCATATCCACATTAGCATTCACAGGGAATGAAGCCATATTAAAAAAAGACATTGAGTATGCGACCTGTAAATAACATCTGAATAGATATACCTACAGACAGAGTATCAGTGCGCTGCAATACCAAAATGAACATTCAGGAGAGAAGCTCTGGAAAATATCACATCCTGCACCACTTCTTCCAGACAACCCTTCTGTCCATCATTAAGTCATGCAAAAATTCCTGTATTCCAGCCTGTGCTAAATGAATGGGGTTTTTATATTGCTTTTTAATAACAGATGTTTCCCTTTGAATCTTTTTGCACTGACATAGGTCATTCTGTTGTTACCTTAAAATTCTGTGTGTGTGCATGAATGCAGGTGGATAAACTGCAATGGTCTAACATGTAGACAAGTGAATAGACCCCTGAATGCCTTTTTTTTTTTTTTAAACAGTGTCTGCCCATCACTGTTCTCTCTACTTGTTAAGGGACAATGTTCTTCCATCATACCCTTATATTAAGAACTTCCCTAAATCAGCTAGATTCCTAAAACTGCGAAGATTCAGACTTATTCGGAGAATCTGTATTAAGGTATTTGTTTGAGGCCGAGAATATAGGGTGGCCTAAACCAAGACCTTGGCTGGTCTTGGCAAGAGTGCATTTCAAAGAGTTTAGGAGAAGTCCAAAACTGATTGAACCACATGCCTCCAAATGGCAAACACAAAGCCTTGTCCCCGGTCCCCCTTCTTAGCCTGCTGGCACAGCACTTCCTTGCATGGCTGCGTTAGTCAGGGATGTGGTGAATTGTCACTTCTGACCCTTTCAATCAGTCCAACCAGAGGGATGCACGGCTGGGGTGGGACACACGTGCCCTGTGGCCACTATGGCTACAACTGCAATGCTGATCTGGCAAAGTGTGCCTTATGCAGATCTGGCTTAAGTCCTCAGGCTATCTGGACTATGAGCTGGTAAAAACCAGTCTTAGGAGGGGTGCAACCTAGCCTTTACAAACGTACTAAGTGATGGTCAGATTTGCTTGTTTTCAGGAGTCACAGTGAAGCTGAGCTACTCAATTGTCAAGATCGTTTTTCTTAAAAATACTTTCCCTTAATTCCCCAAACATGGCATTCTTAATTCCACCTATAAATTATTTCTTCAGTCCTCCTGTGTAGCAGCATGAAAGTCAAGTTTTGAAACGGAATCTGGCAAATCTACAGAAGTACATAAACCATAACGCATCTGTGTTACAAACTGCAGCCTTCATTTAAGCAGTGATTTTTAGCGATTTCTTGTTGGTCAGCTGCAATAAAGAAAATATTAAGAAACAAACAAATAGCATTACCAGAGTCTCTGCTAATATCCCTCTATGTCTACTCACTTCTAACATTTTCAGCCATTTCCTCTGCTATGGAGGGTGCATTCATACCCCCGTGAGTGCACACACATGAGTGCACAGATGGACAAAGAGCATGCTTCCAGCAAGCAAAATACCCTGCATGAGGCTACAGACCACTGAAGGCTAAATCATTTCTTTACAACACCCTGCAGTTGTTTTCAGGGCAGGAGTAAGACACCACAATAACTTTTTCTAAAGAACGCTGACATGTTTCTGACATTCCTCCCCTTCCTCCAGCAAACAAATATTTTATCGGTTTACCTTTAAAATAATACGCTTCCTGTCTCCTTCCCAAATGCCTGGCCGGAAGAAATGACCTTTCCTGCCACAGAACAAGTTTCTCTTTATTTCAGCATGTCTTGCCTCCTGCAAGCAGGGCAAGAAGTGACCAAGGCTGCGAGCGCAGGAGCCACGGGACTGCAGGGGATGCCGGGTGTGAAAGGCGCGTTTATTCTGCCTCTCCCGAATCCCAGCCCCTTGGCTGCAGGCGTCTGCCAAGCACTCCTTGGACCAAGTGTGGAGAATCACATTTCTTGCTTAATCAGGCCGTCTGCCTGGAGAAAGATGATTGCAAGCAGATGTATCCATGTTCTCATGTGAAAGGAATTCGGGCTTTTGCGCTGGCTGTACGATGAGCTACTGGCCAGAGGGAGTATTTTAGTGCTCTTTAATTTCTTGCAGGTGCTGGGTACCCGTATGTGCTGGTGCAGCAGAGCTGAGACCCAGCATCCAGGAGGTGAGTGGAGGTGTGGCTCTCCTAGGGTCAGCAGGAGGGCCTGAAGGAGAAGGCAGGGCTGCAGGCTCACCTCGCTGCGGGAAATAAGGCTCCCTTTTGTAAAGACCTGTGCTCCAGGTAAATGCCAGTCATGCTCAAAACCTCCCCAGGCTGCTGTGGTTTATTCCAGGTGCAGTGTTTTTTCCCCTTGTTATGGACAATCCAGGAGGAATAAACAGGATGGACATTAGTAATATCAAAATAACTTCTCTGAAGCAGTAACTAGTCAGGGGCAGGCATCAAGTGTGGCATCTGCATATTAAAACCTTCTGCTTTTCAGTGGGACATCCTGGTAACATTGCAGATGGCCTAAAGAAATCACAATTGGTTTAAAGGAACTTTTGATGCAGTTACGGCCGTATTTTGGAGGTGTGCTGTGCGTTTTTAGCACCGGAACACCAGGCATTCAGTGGAAATGAATGTACCCTTTGGATCATACCTCAGGATGTCTGGCCCCATGAGGGTGAATATTCATGGCCATGGCACATCTCTGGACATACAGTGGCAAAAGAGCTGTATGCAGTCCATAGAGGCTTCAATACTCCACAGGGACTCACCTACAGGCAACCAGCCACAAGTCTGCATTCATGTATGAGTACTGAGAAATGAGGCTGTACTTACTGCCGCCACTTGGAAGTAACATGATCACGCAGACCTCAGAAATACCACTGCTGTGGCTTGCTGCGTACTGTGCAAAACCCAGTCCACCCAGCACAGGCATTTAAACCGAAAGGAACAGGACCTGGAAGCCTCCAGAAGATGCTGCTTTTTGCTTTGCTGACTCCACAGGAAACATCTGCGCTGACTCCAAGAGGTGCCTTCTTAGAAAACTAAAATTTAGCTTCAGGTCTGGTCCTTGAGGCTCTGATGCATATTTTAACAGCAGTGGTGGGTTAAGCCTTTCTCCACAGCGTTACATCAGTCTACGCAGCTCTTCATACAGCCATGCAGCAATCTGGATCAGGAAGGGGCTTTGGCTGCAAGTACCCCAAGGGATAAAGAGAAACTTTTATCACATCACTTGTTCTCCTAATCCACCCTGTCACTGACTGAGTGAGCCACAGCACAGTGGACAGGAGGGTGTCATGTAGGGATGAGAACCAACTTAGATGAGACTGAGCCACCCTGATGTCTCGCTACCATGAACACCCTCTTTTCTACCTTCATCCCTTCCAGGAGCTGCTCTCAGTGCTTATGCCACCCAGGCTCCAACAGTGCATCTCTTCACCCAGCAGTTTAGATCAGTAGGTTGGCAGAAGAATAACCTAGCAGAAGACTAAGTCAGCAGCAACAGAGCTGGTCTGCTCTCCTAGCTGGCTTTGTGAGCAAGCGCATGACATGGGACCAGGGAAGACATGGATAGTGGGCAGATGAACTTGAGAATGGGACTCTCCTTTGAACAACAGCAACGGGTGAGATTGTTCCAGCCAGCTGGCAGAACATTATCCCAAGCGAAAGAGGTGACTTAGGAAGCATTGCCACCCAGCATGGTGGTGCGGCCATGACAGTGGCTACCAACAGTGAAATCAGGCAGTCTGATTTAAATGTGTGGTGGCAGCAGCCAAATCCTTCATGACAAGAGCTGTGCAAACACATAGGGAAGCACAATGCCTCCTGCTCAAAGGTATTGCTTAAGAAGATCTCATGACTCTGCCTGGTTTTCTGGAAAATAAAGAAGCCTCTGCAGAGATGCCTGATCAAAAGCAAGGGCTTTAGAACCTCTGGCCCTCTATCCTGCTCAAAGGTATTGTCCCTTCTAAGTCATTTACCTACAGTAGGTGAAGGGCTACCAACTAGAGTAGTTTGGGGAGAGAAATGCAGTCCTTGGGAGGTTTTTTGGCTGGGAACAGGAGGGACAACTGTGCCACTGGTATCAGTCTTACAGCAACAGGAATAAAAAGGGACTCCAGTGGCTTGATTGCTTTTTATCATCTTTCTAACTCTGACTTTTGCATCAAGAAGACAGTGCACATCCCTGCATATCCTCAGGCACTAATCTTCATTCAGGTTTCTGTCTGCACTCACCTAATTGGGTATTTAGAGACTGAAGCATGTGCCAAGGGGTTGCTCTTGTGGTATGTTGTGGCAGCACGCAGAAGACACCCGTCTGTGTGTTCCCACAGATGGGCTTCACACAACTGTCCTCTGCTATATGCACCCGGCTCACAGTGCCCTCAACCATATTGTCCAGGTGCCACAGAGCAGGGGATGCTGAGGGCACCCAGACCTTTGCTCTAGGTCCTCATGGATAACTGGTTACCCTTATGCCACTGAAGGCCACTCGTGAGGAAGTTTCATTGCACCCTTCTCCCTGCTGCTGTGTCTCACGCACTGTTCCCTAGCTAGAAGAGCCTGGTAGTGTCTAAGGATGCCATAGCCAGGGGGGGAAGAGGGATGGCTTGTGGGGGGCAGCTATGTCAGAAAGACACCACAGCAAAGCTCACGAGCAGGAACAATCTTAAGAGTATGGCCTGATCCAGGCTTCTTTCATGGGCTGCATTTCCCAGACTGAATATTTGATATGTGGATGATACAACAAGTAGCCTATCAAACAGAAACTTAATTCCCTGCCCGTTTGGATAAAACACTGATAGGTAGCAGCTCTGGGAGAAACCATCCATAATGCAGAAACTGAAATTTCAGCTAAGTGAAAACTGTGTCAAAAAGGGTTTCTGATAGCCACCTTTCCTATAGTCTGTGACTATAAATCTGCATTTTTCATAATCAAAACTTTCCTCCTGAGGTCCAGCATCCGGGAGAACAGCTCTGAGGGAATACCCCAGTTCAGAGGTACACATCTTTGAATGCTACAACCAGTTGGGTTTTTTTTTTAACTAACTAACAAAATAAGGATTATGAAAACAGTCATGAGATAAATCAAGTAAGACTGTGTGCGAATTGTGACCGGTAGATAGCCTTTTGCTGTTAAACCAGTAACTGGAGCAGAAAGCTACTTCTAGGCAGATGCAAAAGGAAGAATTAAAAGAAAAAAAGGGTGTTGACGAGTCATTAGTCTGAATTACTGGAAAATGGGCAGAAAAATGACAGGTAGCTTCCAGCAAATTTCTATGTAAAGGTTTAGTAGACCCTTCCCAACCAAAGCTTTGAGAGGAATTTCATTTCCGATCACTAAGAAAGGATTAGACATTAGCCTGAGGAAGCTTTGATATTTAGAAATCTGATGATGCAACTGTGATGGGGAAATGTCAGCAGAAGGTGGCTGCTTTTAGCACCATGGGAGACGGACAAGAAAGGAACATAAATCCTGTTCATGAAGATATTTTATTTCAGATTTCTTGACCCATATTATTTAAATAGCACGTCAGCCCAAATCAGAGAGAGAGACAGTGTCTTTTTTCACATGTGCAATTTAGCTTCATGTTGCCTATAACAGCGGTAAACAAATCCTGCAGTTACTGAGCTATACAGTAACTAAATCAACTATTTTGGCGAAATTCTTCTCATTTTCCTGTGGACTCTGCCTCTTTTGGCTGGTCCCTCGGCCTCCTCACATTCCAGCCATGGCTGTGTTTATATGCCTGTATTTCACAGTACCAGCAACTCAGACTGGAGCGCATTTGTACCTCTCTGACCACGCTATGAATGGCCCCTTCTTGTAAGGACATGTGTGAGCTTTCAGACCTGAGCAGCATTTTGTTGAAGGCATCAGCACACAGTTACCCTGCTGCCAGCTTTATTCCATAAATAACTGCAGCAGTACTTTTTTCTTTTTTGGGGGGAGGGGGAGGAATACCCACAGCACCCTCTGTCCCAGTTAAATGAGTGAATTCCATCAAAATCCTCCCCCCTTCGGACTTCAACACTTGTCTAAAGCAGATGGCCCCATAAATAATACATCCTAGGAAACCTGATCAGCTACCTCTGGGATATGCTCGAGCTCCTGTCTCTCATCATATCATCACTAGATTAGCTCTGGGAATTCTTTTAATTGAATCCTTTTAACAGGTCATGTGCACACGAAGCGGTGACTGGGAAATTAGATGCGTTTGGTTGGGCTACATCGTTGGTAGTCTGCAGCTGGCAGGTCCTTGCTTGCTGCTTTCGGGGGTATTCACTGCTGCACTCGGCTGCTGATGCCTCGCTGCCCGAGCCCGAAGCAAGGGAGCCCAGGGTTGATGTGGCTGAACATGGTGACGCTGGGAAAGAGGAGCCAGGGGACAGAGTATCTGAGCAGTGCAGTCACACGTGGCCAGAGCATTAAGCAGGGAAAACAGTCCCTCGAGCAAGGAGGCACTTGCTGTCTTCTTAGAGAGGCGAAAATGTAATTTATTTTAGGATGCAAGATAAATCTTTGTGTTTAGTACCCCCTGCTTTTTCAAATTACTGAATTTTAGCAGTTGTTCAGAGAGGTCCCACAGGATTTATTCTCACCTTCACCCAACCTCACTCCAGGCACCTGGGCAGAAATACCAAGTACCAATGACCATAGAATCACAGAATCACAGAATAGTTTGGATTTGAAGGGATCTTCAAAGATCATCTAGTCCAGACCCCCTGTAATGAGCAGGGACATCTTCAACTTCAGGTTGCCCAGAACCACATCCAGCCTGGCCTTGAATGTCTCCAGGGATGGCGCATCCACCACCTCTCTGGGCAACCTGCTCCAGTATTTCACCACTCTCACCGTAAAGAATTTATTCCTCATGTCCAGCCTCAATCTCCCCTCTTTTATTTTAAAATCATTGCCCCTTTTCTTATCACAAAAGTCTCTGCCCATCTTTCTTATAGGCCTCTTTTAAGAACTAAAGGGCTGTAAAAAGGTCTCCCTGGAGTCTTCCCTTCTCCAGGCTAATGGGGTGGGTCCTTCTTACAGTTACACCCATGGTGACACCAGCCTCAGGGCTTCCCATCCTCCTCCCCTCCCTCCCCTGCTACAGCTTTAGCTCTACACACATTGGCAAAATTGGCACTGGGGCAGTCCCCGCTTTGCTGGTCAGGTCCTTTGCAAGCTGAATTTCATTTGCCCAGCCTCCACTGAGCTGGGAAACATGTTTATAGAACTGCTCTGTGAACAGCTTCACCAAAATGACCCCGACTGAAAAAAACAGCCCTTCCTCAATGCAAAGCAAGCAAGGAAAAGCCTCTGTTTGCTATTGTTAAGCTGGATCTCCCTGTATTTTCCCAAGGACGTGGTGGAGAGAGCTGCTGCCCTGTTTTACCCACACAGTTCAGGCAGCAGCAAACTGTGATGCAGAGGATGGAGAAATGGAACTCTTCTGAATGATTCCCATGCCAAGAAAATTGCATTGCAGACTTACTCCCTGACACTGCAGTCCAGGCATGCAGCTTATGCTTCTAGCACGGGAACCACGAAACATCCCCCTCTCCTCAACTTTCCCTTGTCATTCATTCCCTCTTCCCTGGTTCCTCCTAGGAACCTGTGAATGGTGAAGCTGAAGCCCTGGCCAGGTTTGTGCTACCTTCATTGCACATGCCCACAAGGATGGATGTGTGGGATGAAGCCGGGAGGAATCGTCTCTGTGCATTTGGGTGAGGGAGGCAGACGCAGGGTCTTCTTTTCATACCTCCATGTCTGTGGAGACACAGCCTGATCCCTGCCATCACAGGCTGCAGTGGGAAAGCTCAAAGACCCATTTCCAAAGGGTTTTGAAACCACTCTGCTTCTTTAAAAAACAGGACCGGAAAACTGGACTTGAGTCCTTATCTGGAAATGCCTGCAGGGTGCAAGTATTTGAAAGTAGCACTGCTAAACCAGAATGGCTTTTAAATCATAACAAATTATATCTTGCATTTCTGTAATGCCTTTCTTCCTATGTTCTCTTCACAAACATAAACACATGGAGTTCAGCAAAACATCTGGCAAAGTATTGTGCTGTGTGGGAGCTTTCACATCCCAGCTGGGTAGATGAGCAGACATGTGGGGTCAGAAGTGACCCCCTGTCCCATGTCAGACAGGATATCTGAGGCAGCAGTTGGAATGTGACCAATATCTCCTGACCACCAGCCTTATGGTCGAGTTGGGAGATATCTTTTCCTGGTATCCCTGTGGGTTTATTTGTCAAGAGACAAATTACAAAGCCAGAAAATAAAATTTTGAGGGGGGAAGACTGCAGGGGACAGAACAAATCCAACTTTTCCAGCTATCTTTTTTGAGGTATTCAGTGTCTATCCAGTGCATTGGCAATGCAGAGATGTCACCCCATTTAGGCTTCTGTCTCTTGCATGCCCAGTTGGTATCCTACTGGAAAGTGATTATCAAGAGATGCATTTACTGTGTGGCGAATCAGAATTTGTTATTATCACCACCCCATTAATTTCCACACACATCTGCTGGAGTACTTGTTTCTGCCTGTGTCTCACATTTATCTTCATCTAATCCACTTTTTACTGCCCTTGTCTTAGTGCCAGTAACTATCATGAGGCGCTGTAAACACTTGTTAGTTAACCATTTGTGATCGCCAGCTCTTCAAACTCCACATTACTCTAGTCACTGGAGTTTAGTGAGTTTACTTTCTGCAGTATCATAATTATTTATGAAATAACTCATAAGCAAGCACCCTGAGTGGGTCTCAGCCCCCCAGGGGCAGGAGGGGAGAGGAAGTCTGGGATTTTCAAGGAGGTGCGGGAACTAAGGGTCACAGTTCTTCCTGGATGTTGGTGGGGCTGTGCTGTGCTTGGCCTGTGCCAGCTTATTCTAGAAAGATCAGCTTAAATCATTCGATAAGCAAATAAGCCAGGAGGCTTAGCACGTCCTAAGCCTTCTTCAGGTCCAACACCAGCCTAAACGTGCCCCGGCAGCCCCCACCACACTGGCTGCTGCCACCTCTCTGATGAACAGGAAGATGGAGTGCTGCTGGCTGGTATGAAACCTCAGCCTCAGCAGCCTTTCATCTCCTCTTTCGGCCACTGTCCAAATAAGACACGTCCCCAGCAAAGAGGAAATGCTGCTGAGAAGACAACATATCCTGTTCTCAGACATGCCAGATTCCTACCTGTGCCTACCACCTACAGGGAACCTCAGGTGAAAATGTTTTCTGCTGAATCCAGAAGAATTTCTCACATACTACCTGACAGCCTCCTTTCCTCCATCAAATGTAATTAGCTTCCCCTAATTAAAGGGCTGCAGCCAGGCTCAGC
>NW_009921718.1:20844-62009 GCF_000696875.1 Nestor notabilis
CAACAGCTTTTCATTTCTGCTCAGAGTCCAGGCAGCCAAGGGCCAGGAAGCCCACATTGATGTCTTCCATGGGACCATATTGGTTTGGGCATCTCTCATTTGGAGACACGAGAAGAGCCTGGGCCGCAGCAGCTGAGGAGGCTGTGCTGTTGCCAGGCAGGGGTGGGCAGCAAGAGGCATTGCATCCAGAGCCTGCGGGACACCACGACAGCAGGTGGTCTGTGCTCCACAGGGTGGACACCAGCAGATGTTACCCGTAAGGGTTCTTCTGGTCTAATTCTGTATCTGTTAATGGTCTAAAAAGAACATAAAAGAGGTCTTGACACCCTCTCCCAGCATCCTGTTCAGATTTATTGTGCCCAGTTGGAGTTAAATTTCTTCTTTCTTCCTACATCTGAAATGCATATCTAGTCATGCATTGACAGGACAAAAATAACCCCCCCTCAGAGCCCCTTGGGCAACTGCACAAAGCCTGGAGGCAGGGAGGTTTGTTGTACTAATGGCCTTAGCAACACATGCTAGCACTACCCAGCCACAGAACACTTTCCAGCCTCTCTGTGGAGCAAGGAGACAAAAATCAGGGGAATCATCATATTTGCATCTGTACAGCCATCCGCGGCAGTGCAAATAATAATATGCCTGTGTCTGTGCCAGAATCTCCTCTGCCCCAATTCTGCATTGATTCCCTGCAGCTTGCTCCCCCTTGCCTGCTCGCCCCTCCATGACTTTGTACAGATTATGTGCAGTTGATTTTAAGAGAGCAGCATTTTGTAAAGGGCATGTCTTATCGTAAACTGACAGAGGTGCCTAGTGTGGTTGTGAAACGGAGCCCACCTCCTCCCCTATTCAAGCACTCCGACATCCCATTAACTTCAGCAGCAGGAAATTACATCTTGTGTCAAGGTTGAATTCATCTGACTCCAATTTCTTGCTACCGGATCTTGTTATCCCCTTGTCTGCAACTTCATACCACCCCACCATGCCCTTATCAGATAGATTTTTCTGTGCGTAAGAACGTAAGTCACCGTTCAGCTTCCCTCTCAGTGAGAAAACCAGCCTGTCTGTCTGAAGTCACACCTTCAAGGCTTGGTCTCCAGGCTGAGGGTCACCCTCACTGTCCTCCTGTGGACTCTCCCCAGTATTTTCTCACCCTTCATGCAGCATAGACCCCATAACTGGGCATCTCATTCAAGAAGTTGTCTCACGCATGCTGCATAGACGCATAGCAACATGCTTGCTTCTATTTGATGTCCCTCTTCTTGTGCAGCATTCCCTTGGAAGTTGTGCTGAAGTTATTCATAACTGCTTTCACAACCTTCTGGGGACAGACTTTCCTGTCCTACAGGTACTCCTCATATTTTCCAAGCTGCCATTTTCCTCTGTTTTAGAAGTATTTAAACATGCTTTGGATGGTGATTATTAACTGTACACTGTCCTTTCTCGGTAACCTGTCATTATCACTGTAGTTTTGACCACTTACTTTCCCACAGTGCATTTTATTTTACAGCACAGGTTGATCATAGCACTTAAAGATTTAAATATTAGATGAAATTTTGCTGGTTAAGATTCTTGAAGACTTTTATTTCCACAGGTATTCTTGACTATAGTTAAATATGGGTCTCTTCCTCTTCAAATCTGTTTCTGGTGGTGGCTTAAACTGTAATGCTGGCTGTCATAATGGTGCTCCAGGCTCTTGTAGTGTAAAAGACAAGAAGACTGTTGATCTCCATGCCAAAAGTAAATCCCAGCAGCTTATTTAGAAGCAATTTAGCTTGTAAAGTTAAAGTTTAATTACTAAAGTACCTGAACATTTACCAGGTTAATTAGACAGGATCAGCAAAATCTCATTCAGATGTAGTGGTTTCCTTATTTCCATTCAGATATGGATCTCTTTCAGCTTCAATGGATTCTGCTGTGAACCTTCATATCCAAGTCAGCAAAAATGCCTGCAGCCTTTTTTCGCTTCTCACTTGCTGTCTTTTTTTTCCTTTCCAATTTTTGTCAGTGTTGATTACATAGTGGTACTCTGCTTCACTCCAAATGCCTAGCTCTATCTGAAACTCACTGAAGCTGATGAAAGTTCTTCCATTGGTCTCAGAAGGACCCAACTGAGGCTCATAATCTATGCATTACCTTGGCTGTAAGCATCTGAGGCACGTAAAGAATATAATCTCTTTCTATCATGTCTTCTTTTTGTTCTTTTTTTTTTTTCCAAAAATGCCATGCAAGCTGTTAATGGAACAAATGACATGGAAACATAATCTGTATTCCTGCAGGTTTTGTGGCTCTGCTTGCTGCTTA
This sequence comes from Nestor notabilis, assembly GCF_000696875.1. Taxonomy (NCBI): domain Eukaryota; kingdom Metazoa; phylum Chordata; class Aves; order Psittaciformes; family Psittacidae; genus Nestor; species Nestor notabilis. The sequence goes on from NW_009921718.1 coordinate 23,146, forward strand.
TTCCTTATCACCCAAAGCAATAAAGCCATGTTGGTGATACCATAATTGAGTTTAGTGGAAGTGATTTATCAAGTTGCTAACAGAGAATGAAAACTTTGGGGGGGTAGGCAAGCAGCAGGAGAATATTAACTTTTCAGAAACAAGAATCTTGGTTTTTATGCAAATGGTTGTGTTAATGAGAACCAAGGGGGAAAAAAACATAGTCACAGCAATTTTGCTTACAGAGCAGATGATAGCTTATCTAAGGAAAAAGATTTCAAAGTTCTTCCTGAGATGTCATCTGGGTTTCATTATCTCTCTGATAATGCCTAGTGTGTAGGATGTGTTCTTCACTCCTTGCTGTTAACCGATGAAGAATAAGTCTATAATTCTTGATTATGCAGAGAAAACGTGGAAAAGTCCCATACAGGAACAACATATTTTTAGTGTTTCATCCCTGGAAAAAACAAACTTTTCTCAAGAGCCAAATCAAAGTCCTAATGGGCTCAAAAGAAAGGCCTCACTGATATCAACAAAAATTGCATCAAGCTTTTGCATAGTTTATTTTCCTATGCTTACTTTTATGAATTATTATCTAATATTTGCATGGTAGGAGCACTCAAAAGCCTCAAGCTCTGAGTCCCATTGTGCTGAGCTCCAGATAAGCACAGAATCATAGACTCACAGAATGGTTTGGTTTGGAAAGAACCTTAGGATCATCTAGTTCCAACACCCTGCTGTGGGCAGGGACACCTCACAGTAGACCAGTTTGCTCTGACCTGGCCTTGAACACTGCCAGGGATGGGGCAGCCACAGCTTCTCTGGGCAACCTGTGCCAGGGCCTCACCATCCTCACACAGTGAAGAATATTTTCCTTATATCCAAATTGAACTTCCCCTGTTTAAGTTTGAACCCATTACCCCTTGTCCTGTCACTACAGTCCCTAATGAAGAGTCCCTCCCCAACATCCTTATAGGCCCCCTTCAGATACTGGAAGGCTGCTATGAGGTCTCGACGCAGCCTTCTCTTCTCCAGGCTGAACAGCCCCAACTTTCTCAGCCTGTCTTCACATGGGAGGTGCTCCAGCCCTCTTACCAAAACATCAGGCTTTGTAAATGGATGTGCTCCCAATGGCTGCTGGAGCTTGTGAAGTTGCAGAGCCCTGCAGCCATCCTCAGTAGTGTCACACCTGATGGCTTCTGCTCTGTTGGGTCCAAGGAGAAAAGTCACATCTCTCAGCAGGGGCTGCTGCGGGGACCACAGCCACCAGCAGCTCCTGAGAGTGACACCTACCTGCAGAGGGGGCAGCTGGTCAGATGGCCAATACCTGTGGCGATGTGTTTGGTGAAACTGCACCTCAGCAGTTAATCAGTGAGCAAACAGGTTTAAAATGAAGCTGGTGCTTCAAAGCGATGCTGAATGGCTTAGGTGGAAGTGCTGAAACCTGGCACTGATAATCTAGCAATGCTCCAGATTGAGAGCTCATAGTTTCTGGGCACTGGTGCCTTTGTATGATGCTTACCTTCTGAGCTCACCAACTTCCTCACCAAGCTCAAAATAAATGCATTATAACAATAGATTCAATTTTATTTGGCTGGGGAATTATAATTTCAGAGAAATTCTTCCTTTTGTTTCATTAATTGTTTTATTTTCCTCTCTAAAGGTAGAGGAACTGTGAAACAGCCCTTGAAATTCTTGAAATCGAGAATTTCTCATTTCGATAAATTAATCATCGCCCCGTAGAGTGATCAATTATGGGCAAAGCTGGGAAACATACTTGAACGTTTCAGAATGTCTCAAATTCATTAGCTATTCTACTTGAGTTTCGAGTTAGTGAGCAAGATGAAGAAAATGACTTTGGAATAACCCCTTGCAGGTCCTGTGTTTTTAAACAGGCAGCTAACCATTTAGCATTTCCTGCTTTTCAGTTGTTTGTTTTATTTAAACGAAAGGGCTTATTAAACTTCAAGTTTAATAAAATTTAAAAAGCTTTTTAAACTAAAGTTGCTGGGGGAGGGGAACCTCAACCTACAATCCATCCCGCTCCTACCAGTTTGGTGCCAGTGCCAGTGAGAGATGCCCAGAGCCTGAAGAGGGGTTGCAGCAGGAGAGCACCTGAAGAGCAGCGCAAAGGAATTCCAGCCACTCCAGCCAGTAAGTCAGCTTCACTGGGAGCCCAGCTTAAAAGCCTCTGTGCAAACGCACATAGCATGGGGAATAAACAAGAGGAGGTAGAGACATGCACACGCCTGCAGGGCTACGATCTTACTGGCATCATAGAGACGTGGTGGGATGGTTCCAATGACTGGAGCATTGGAATGGAAGGATGCAGGCTCTTCAGGAAGGACAGGCAGGAGAGACAAAAAGAGAGCATTGCCCTGTGTGTCAGTGACCAGATGGAGTGCATGGAGCTCTGCCTGACGATGGATGAGGAGTCAACTGACAGCTTATGTGCCAAGACTAAAGGGAGGGCAGGGACAGGTGACAGTAGGGGTTTGCTACTGGCGACCTGATCAGAGCAACCATGTGGGTGAGGCCCTCTACAGACAGATAGGAACAGCCTCCCATTAGCAATCCTGGTCTTCATAGGGGATTTCAACCATTGCAATATCTGTTGCAGGGTATAAGCAATCCAGGAAGTTCCTGGAATGTGCTGATGATAACTTCATATAGAGGTGACAGTGAGAAGAGGTTCTATGCTGGACCTTGTTCTCACCAACAAGGTGGGGATTGTGAAGCTCGAGGGCAGCCTGGGCTGCAGCAACCAGTGATTTTTAAGGTCCCTTCCAACCCAAACCATTCTATGGTTTTATGATTTTTCATATGAAAGAGAATGTAATCAGCTTTTCCTGATCTTCAGAAGGAGGAGAAACACCAGGCATGGCATCTTGTCCAAACCTTCCCTATTCCCCACAGCTAAACTGATAATCAAGGGAAGACACGATATGCACTGGGCCCTCAAAGAACCATCAGCAGCATGGAATTCATTAATCTTTATCCCAGCTCGGCAGGAGTTACAACCAATGGAACATTTTGCCAGGGAATCTGTGTCTGAGGATCTAGTTGCATTTTTTTAATTAACCCTGATTTCAAAGTATAAATCTTGAGCCATTGTTGATATTGTCATATTGAAACATGAAAGCTCTGGGAAGTCATACATGCAAGCAAGGAACATGGCAGGTAGGAGGCCTATTACCTGCCAAATTAATTTATTCAGGGAAACATGGCTCAAGCCAGAGTTTAAGGAAACAAAAAATAAAAATCAGAGCACCTTTAAAAGTTTTTCAGCTCCTGCTGTTATTTCTCCTGCATGATGTCATGTTCTTCTATTTTTCAGATGGTAAACAATTCCACAGCAACGATTTTGATTTCGCAAACAGAAAATAATGATTCCAGGACAGAGAGAGAGATGAATGAGGAGCAGATGACCTCTTTAAAATTAATCATAATAATAATAATCTTCTTTTTCCGCAAACACCCTTGGCGACAAAAAGCTAGAAGAAGAGAAATACGAAAATGAAGTGATATACAAGTCCCAGAACTGTCACTGAAGACTACGGATTGTTTTAAAGCCTCCAAATGAGATATAAGTGGGTCTTCTACCCTGTAGCTATTGCTGCCCCCAAAAAAGCCAAAACAAAATAAAAATGCTCCTCTTTCAACTGTGGAATTCTGAGCAGAACATGGTCTTAAGCACTACATCAGTGCAGTTCCCACAGCAGACAAGGTCAGAGTTTGACCCTTCACTTTATTTTTGAACACATTTTTTTGCATTTGAACATGTAAGAAGTAGTAGTTTAAGGAAGAAATAAAAAGATCCAGATTCTTAATAAAAAGTCAGCAAGGAATCGGTTGGTTCTGCTTCCAGTCGATGCGTTTAATGTCCTCACTGCAAGGGTAGACAACCACAGTTCAATTTCAGAGGGATGAGCATACCCCAGTAGAAACATAATTTCATGAGGGTGGAATAAATGTCTTAGAAAATGTCAGAATTAAAAGAAAAGGGAAAAGAAAACCAACAGATCATAAATTAGGGCAAATTCATGATCTGCCTCTACTCAAGAGAATACATAGGCTAAATCAGAGGGGATAGAAGGATGCTCCATGCAGTTCTGAAGGTGGGCAAGAGAAGACTTTCATTGAAGTGCCTTGAAAGAAAAGGAGACTTTGGAAAGAAAAGCTTCTTAAACATCAAAAGATAAAGGACACCAATCAGGCTTAGCGAGTTAGTCTTTGAAATGCGGTACCAACTTCCAAGTCAGCAAAACATGTATAGATTTAAGTACAACAGCACATTGTTCTCTTGTACTTCTGAAAAGTTACTTTTGCAAATGAGACTGCATGCCTCTGTTAACAGAATTTCTTTTTCTGCAGTCTGAGTGTCCAAAAATAAACCTGTAAAGCAGAAAATCCTCATGTTGAGAGCAATCGAGACTAAGCTGCCTATAGAAAATCTTTCCCGAAGTTGGATGCATCCCCTTGCTTACATATGCTAGTGCACATCTAATTGCTGCAGATAGCAACCCAATTGCAGTGTGTAAGTCAGACACTTTTGATGCCCAGATTGAGTACATCGGGTTGAACATGGAGCACCTTCCCATTGCTTTCAGCCTCCATTTGGGAGGATATTTTAGCACTAAAATGGCAGAGCGCAGTTCGAGGAGCAATGGGAGAACAGCCGCAGTGCCGGTTTTCTTGCTCAGCTGCTGAGTCTACAGCAACCGAACAGGTGACACATTTAAAACAACCACACCTATCCAGGTACACACACGTCTGTATTATTGGCTTCCAGGAGATAAAAGGAGAGATAAAAAGTATGGTTTCACTTCCAGCCTGCAGGGCATGATTGCAGAGAACTCGGAGAACAGGACCGCTGAAGAGGTGAAGCACATTTTCCAAAGGTGCTGCCATGCAAGCAGCAGAAAGAAAACCACACGGAACTTTCTAAGCGAAGCTGGAGGAGCATATATTGTGCCATAAGTATATCACTGCATAAATGCAATCTCTGAAAGACTTCCCTCTACTTCAACAGGGAAAGTTGCCAGCAGCCCTGTGCGGTGCTTCCTCAAGCCGCCCCATGGGACAGGACAAGCGTGGCTGCCTTCCCCTTTTGGGAAAATATCTCGAAGAAAAAACTCCAGAAATCCAAGGGAGCAGGACACAGAGAGGCCTGCTCTCTGAAAAAATAAATTATCATTTTGCTCTGGTGCAGCTATGAAGCCCGAATAAGGGATAGACAGAAGGAAGATATTTTCCTATTAAAAATAAATGATTCAGACATGGATTTTTGAGACTCGCACCATATGGCTAGAAAACTTCTCGGGGAAAAAGAAAAATCCTCCTGAGACTGAACTTCCTTTTGATAGGAACTTGAGCAAGGGTGTGCTCGCTGGGAGCCTTTAAACACTCCTTGTTAAAGCAGATGCCTGGCTGCTTACCTGTGGCAACGACACATGGCTCTTCCTTTCATCAGAGATTTGGTTTATGTTTGAGTGGCCAGGTTTATAGCTCTTCAAGGACTTTAAAAGGCATGACTTGTCGGTTCTCTTCCTGTGCACTGCTCTTTCAAGCAAAGACTAGACAGCATGCAAACCACATGCTAAGCAATATTTAAACGTGTTGTCTTTAGCACCCTGTTTTTGGGAGGCAGCTTGGTGCCAGGGTGACCTCCCCAAGGTGCTTTGGGAGGAAAGAGGGAAAGAAAGGCTGCAGGCACTGCACTACTGGCATCCCAAGATTCAGGATCAGACAGGGGGAGCATTGACTGTCTCTCTCACTGAAACCGTCATCTCCCCCCCGACACTGGGGATCAGGCAGTAAGTTAACTGCAGAGGCTGCCTTTTACTCCATCCTTTGGGTTTCATTTTGGATGTGGAGGGCTGCAGCAGGGCACACAAAGGGAGTTGGGAGGAACAAAATCTCAGACCTCCATGGGGTTTTGGCTCAGGCGTCGCACTGTTGTTTTATCAGCTCCGTGATGAGGTGCAGAGTGGAGACGGGAGGCTCCTGGGAGACAAGAGATGATACTTGCTGAGGAGAGAGGGGTTCTGCCATCCCATCTTGCAAAGAATGAGTTAAAAGCATGTGACAGACAAGGTCACATATGCTTTTTAATTATGTGTCATTTACTGCTTGAGTCCTGAATTGTCAGGGTCTTGCCCAGGCAAAGGGACTGCAGAGTAACAGAGGGAAAAACATCTTTAGGGGAAGGCTGTAGGACTTAGCTGGGGCGAGTGCTGGGGAAGAGGCTACAGCCCCTGTATGTCAATGATACACGGGGGGTGCGGGATGTAATAATGCAGCTGATGCAGGTCTGGCAGTTGATGGAGAGACCAGCTACTGAGCAGTAGCTGCTTTGACCTCCGGAGGGGCTGTACGCATCCCCTGCAGTGCTCTTTGGCCTTCTGGCTGTCACTCCTACAGAGGCTCATGGAGCTGAGAGCAAGCTAATGGGTTTTCAAAGACAGCTAAGCCTGGGGTGGAGGAGGGCAGCATGAAGCTCTCTGGCCACACGATGTGGTTATACCCCGGTTCTTTAAAAAGCAAAGATAGATGAGAGGTCTTAGTCCAGGTCAAACTATCCTAACACAGTCTCTTGGGGATGGCAATTAATCAGTGACTGTCAGACACACACATACAAAAATAGAGGCGATAGGAGGTGGGGGATGGGAGATCACCCCCGCGGATTCAGATCTCTCCCTGTTTCATGTTCCCTTTCCTGGATGCAGGACTTGCAGCCGCGCCAGATCCCCCGCCGCTGCACGAACCCCGGACAAGCGATGGGCTGCGCAGCCTTTGTTCACAGGAGCAGCTCCCCCCTGCTCGCTGCAGGAGCCTGGGGGATTTCAGTGTGGTGTTACATCTCTTGGCTGCTGCTTCCCCTGCCCCCAGCCTGCTGCTGCTGCTGCTGCTTTTTAAGGCAGTTTCTGAAAAGAGGGTCCATCCCCCGGGATGACGGGCGCATTCCCAGGAGTGCTATTACTGCTTGGATGGCAAGATGCCATGTCCTGGGGGTATGGGCACAGCCCCACCGCACAAGGACACGTGGCAAGCTGTGGGACCCGGGTTTCTTTCTTTTGTTTAGTGTTTTTCTATGTCTTACACAAAGCTGTATATACAGCACGGGTGGATGTATCCCGTCATGCGATGCTTAGCTCTCTCCTGATGCCCCAAAAGCCTAATCTTGCTGCTATTTCCAGCAACAGGACAACAGGGCCTTTTGTCTGGGTTTGCTTTGGGCAGCTGGGCCTCTGAAATATGAATGCATGTATTTTCCCCTCTTCCTTCTCCCCTTCTCAGTAGGCTTAGCTGAACTGCTCTTGTAACAGATTGCACCTCTGGAAGTCGGGCATTTGTGCCTCTTTCTCTGCTGTTCTCCTGAGACAACTTCATTCCTCCCCCCGTGCTGAGATGCCTCTGCTTTGTCACCACAGAGCTGCAGGCAGAACCGGGCTCTCGGAGACAGTGATTGCGGGTTACGAAATAGTATGTGCATCTCATCGTTGTTTTATTCGACCTGTGGTGATCGGGTAGCTGTCACCACCTCTCTTGCTCTCCCTGCGGCAGATGATAGATGTATGTGTATCCCCAGTGCCGGCAGGCCCCGAGTCCCTCAGGTGACACTTTCCATTTTCTTCTGCCTCTGTCAGCAAAAACATTAACATTTCCTTTGCTGCTCCTTCCCTTCACTCGCTCTGCCTTTCTGCCAATGTGTATTTGCCACACAGGTCTCCCCTTGCTCCCCCAAATGACAAACTATGTTCGTACAGATCCAGCTGCAAGCAAACCCCAGTGCTGCGGAACCTGTAACGGGGCCTTTTGCACTTACCCAGATTATCACAGGCTATTTATTAGTCAAGTACCTGAATGCACTGGGCTATGCAGAAACATCATGGCTTTGTTTTCTATTTGCCTTTTCCCTTGTACAAGTTTTCTTGCACAGCAGTCAGATGCCGAACTCCTACCCATGCACTTAGTTTTCAATATAGATGCCTAGCAAGCGAGAAGCTAGATTGGAAACCCTTCTTCACTGTCTCATCTGGTAAACATTATCAGCTAGGGGTCTGCGAGCTTTGATTCAGGTCAGCTGGCATCAAAGGAGGCTCAGGAGTGTTTGCTTTCAATTCCAAGGGTGAACAAAATAATCTCTTCTAAAGCTCAGGCCTCCGCCTGCCCTTCATCAGGGGTCACTTCGCATGGGGGGAAGAGGAGAGAGGAGAAATGGTGTGCTGAGGAAAAGTCTCCACTTTGTTCTTCTGTGTGAAGGGAGGCGTCAGCAGACCTCTGAAGGAGGGAGGTAACCACGCTGCCACTTGTGCAAATATTTTGAATAATAAAGGTGTTGTTAGTTTAATGTATCTCCTAGAGGAGGCGGACATGCCCTAGTTCAGCGTTCTCCCCTTTGAGCCTGGAGTAGCTATGACTGGTGGTTAGTGATCTGAGAGTGGGGGCAAAGGGGAGATGGGGATGAAGATTTAGCTCTTGTAAGAGGTTTCTTTTGGTTTTGCTTTTAGACATGACAGTCACTACTGCAATTTCTTCCCCAGCTGCTGCCTCCTTAAATACCGAGCAGCAATGTGCAAAGCTGGAAAAAATTCACTTTCCCAGCTCAGACTCCACTTTGTCCCAGCCATTTACCTTCCTGATTAGGCAAATTCTGCATCTGCAAATGCTAATAATTTTCAGCACGTTTGCATATTCTTTCCTTCTAGTCACTTCCCTACATTTTAAATTTATTTTGTGCAAAGGGCATTATTCAGCCTGATTTCTGAGCATCAGCTTTTTTATCTCCCAGGAAGAGCTGAACAGGCTCTTCATTCCTGGTTCTGATGGAGGGGAAGAAGAAGGTTCTTGCAGGGGTAGCAGGCTATGGCTCTGGTTATCCAGGTTTCTTTCCTCAGTGTCCTTCTGCCTCACTTGTGGAGAGCAGGGCCAGCAGATCTCCTGCCCTCTCAGAGGTGCAAGAGGAAAATGATCAGAAAAGCGGTCAGATCCCAATGCGATCCATGCAGCTAACAACAGTAAATGCTTCCTCTTTTCCTTCTTCCTTTTCTCCTTCTTCTTCTTCTTCTTATTATTATTACCTTATGTTTGCTCTATTTTTTTCTCTAAGCAAGTGACTACTGAAGCAAAGTGGAGCAGCTTCAACAGGAAGCTGTGAGAGACGCACCCAGGGAGCCCAAGGGAGAGAGGAGGAAGCTAACCCATATCTTCCACATTCTGCATTAATGCTGGTGCTTTCTGAAGGGACGAGGCCCTCTTCTTCCTCCTGCTGTACTTTTTGAGAAAGTAATGCTTAATTAATGCATTTCACCCAATGCATCCCCCTCAGGCAAATGGACCCCCAGTTAAATTAATTAAATGTAATGCAGCAGGACAGAAGGACCTCTAGATGTACACCTGATTTCTGTACTGAGAATAGGCATGCTGCTTTTTGTGGATATATAAGCCAATAAACTCAGACTCTTGTCTAGTCTAGAAAAAGATGTTCCTCAGCTTAATTCAGTCCTGTGAGCAGGTTGTGATCTTTTGTAAGCTTTTGCAAATGCTGTTAGACAAAATACATCACAACAACAATTGGCAAACTGTTACTTCTGCTGCTTCCTCATCTGTTTCTCTCTGCTTTGCACAACCACAGGCTGGACAGCATCGTGGTAAGGCCATCTGAAGCCCTCACCCCAACCTCCCCATTCACACCACCTCAACACCCATTAAAAAAACGCATTTTTCAGTTTTTTATTTTTCCCCTTAGCTGCTTCTTTTAAGTTCTGATCTGGTGGCACAGCCCCATCCCCAGGGACAGGGGAACTCTGCCCTGTAGCACTGCTGCTCCATCAGATCACAGCCTACTTGTTAATTCACTTACATCACATGAAAAAGTGAAAGGATCAGGAACAAACAATATATCTTGCTCCAAAGTGTTATTTCTACTAAAATGCAGCACATTTCAGGATACAGCAGTTTGATGAAAAGCCTTCTGTCTCCAACCTGGCAAGCAAATGAAATGGTCAGGACTGAAGATTTATGGCTTTCCAATACGCTGCCAACTGCTTCACCCGTGTGTCCACTCCACCATTCATTCCTCCCCTAGGCACACTCCCCGTTGCTATCTTCTACAGCTGGGGAGCCCTTTGGCAACTCTGGCCTCATCAAACCCTTCCTTAGACCCTGCTGGTTTTGTGCTGCCTGTTACACTGCACGACAACAGCTCCACAGGATGCACAGCTCAGCCTTGGTGTGCTGTGCCAAGGGCAGCTCTTCCACCTTTAGCTCACCCTGCCTTTCCCCTCTTCTGCTACCTGAGGATCCATGTATCCCTCTGGCTCTTGGCTTCAAGGAGCTGGAAAGATGAACACGCAGTGAAACAAAGCTTGTCTATTTAAGATCATGGTGCATAGATTGATTTGGGGGTTTTAGTTATTTACTCTACCCTTAGGTAGAGAGTTGTGATTTCCTGCCAGTGTCATCACAATGGTATCAACCTTTGTGTGTGTGGGTCATGGCGGTACCAGCTTGGAGCTGTTCTCATCCATGTAGCCTTCTCTGCTGATGTGTGGGAATCAGGTCCCGTTCGTGTAACTGCATCCATGCCAGAGGGCTGTCCTGATTTAATTGTTACAGATGGAGCTAAAGCACTGCCAAAAATATTTAGGTAGGTCCTTCCTGAGTGCACAGCAGGGCTCTTCCTGTTGAATGAGGATGCTCAATGTAATCTATTACTTTCCACCCCACAATAACCCGTAAGTCTTGGGCAGTTACCATTCATCAGAACTTGACCTTGTATTCACCTATGAAAATCCTTAATACAGCAACTTTCTTTCATATCAGTGACTCCGTTTTCCCTCCAACTTTCACTCATCTTCGTTTTGTGGCCTCACACCCTCAAGCTTTCTGAAAAAAACAATTGCGTGTGCTGCAGGTTTACCTTGATTTCCATTGCAATAGTCTAAATTTCATCCTAAACTTTGGTTTGTGGTTCAGATTAGGGACTCACAGCCTTAAGATGCAGCTGAGCTGACCTCAAGAAGCAAGATTCCTTGCTTTGCTAAGGATCTGAGAAGCTACAGGAGATAACCCTCATAATCCTCAAGGTCAAGGGGCCACATGAAATACACACCACGGGGTGAGGATCTGTTAACATTCACTGTTCCATTTTCTGAACACATGGCTCATTCCTTTTCCTGATGGAAAATATTTCTCTTGCTGCTTACTTTATCTTACTGGCTACCCAACACCATCTCCCTGTGTCTCTTTATTCAGGATGACAGGTATCCCCTCACAGCATCAGAGTTTCAGTCAGGCAATATCCGACACTGCTCGCAGAGGTCCACAAGATTTTGCAATTTGCTTGCAGACGAAAAGAGCTTTCTCATTGTGGGGAAAGCATGTAGGAAAGCAGCAGTCTCAGGATGAGGGGCAATGGTTTTAAACTAAAAGAGGGGATATTCAGGCTGGACATGAGGAAAGAATTCTTTACAATGAGGTTGGTACAACACTGGAACAGGTTGCCCAGACATTCAAGGCCAGGTTGGATGGGGATCTCAGCAACCTCATGTAGCTGAAGATGTCCCTGGCTATTGCAGGGGGATTGGACTAGATGGCCTTCGAATGTCTCTTCCAACCCAAACTATTCTATGATTCTGTGAAGCCATAAGCAGACCTGCTGGGGCTGACAGCTCCTGCCTACCAGTGTGTTCCACCTCAGAAAGGCCCAAACTCCTCCATACCCTGGATGTCCCTATGGGCACAGCGGTGATTTTGGTGTGTGTTTGAGAACGTCACATGCTATGAGCTCTCCCATGTGGATGTGATGGCTATAGTTTTGGGGCAGATGGGTACTAAGGTTTCTGTACATGCCCTGGGGGGGGATGCCCCAGCTTTCCCAGCATTAAAGCATGATAGAGGAGATCTAGAGGCCGTCAGCTGGACTTCTGTGACTTGAGCACATTGGAACATGTTGTACAAGGAGCTACAGAAAATAATTTCTCCTAATATGGGAAACCTTTTATTATTATTATTAAGTTACCTTACAGCATGGGCACATAGAGGTGGAGAGGGAGAAAGGGAAATTGCTTGCAAGATTCAGATGGTGTAGATCCATGGCTTGCTCCAGCTGATGGGTGGGAGACACTACATGACAATAAATACAGAGTCTTCCTCTCAGCTCTGTTGGCAGGAACAGCAAGAGCCGGATGCAAAAGAACAGGGAGCTGGTTTGATCCTTCTGTTCTGCCCAGCTGGATGCCAGAGAAGAGTCTTGTGGGGGGTGAGGGGGAGGGAAATGGTGCTTGGCCTGCACCAGAACAGGCAGGAAGATACTTGATGTCTGGAGTCCATGTTATCACCACTTCATCACACAGCCGTACCACTCCACATCGTTTAGTGGACAAATGCACCCATTTCACAAAGGTTCATCTGGTCTTCCATCCTCCCCCTGTTAATCATAAGCACAACAGTGCTATCTGGAAGAGGATTATTATTTTCTTTTAATTAGAGAGGAAAACCCCTGAATAGTGCTCACAAACCCGGCAGCAACACGTGGCTTTGTTAATAATTGTGCTATGCCTAACTATGGCATGAAAAAAGAGTCAAGAGGAACACAGGCCTTAAAGAATATAAGTCACTCACTATAGCTAGAAGGAAGACTGGAGACTGTCAACATCTCTGTGCTGGAATAACCCAGTTAACCCTTGAATAGTCCAGCTCAGGGATATGGCTGAAGTTAAAACTCAGGTTACAGTAACATTAATGGTTGAAGAAAAGCCTAAAGCTCCAGCTGGCACTGGACTGCCAAAGCAATGTGTAGGCTGAAAAAAAATGTATCTCCTGACAACTTTTTTCCTCTGGGCCACAGATGCAGGCCTTTGGCTGTAGATGAGCTGAGGTAAGAGTCTGGGGAAGGGTTGGGTTGGGCAGGAACAGGGAGAGAGCTGAAAGAGGAGCTCTGGTTGGTGTAGGACTGCCAAGGGGCTTCCAAAGTAAGGAGGAGCAGAAAAAATGTTTCTTTCCAGTAACTTTTTCCTTTAAATGGTGGCCCAGGGCTCATTCTACACTTAATGTTAGGGTTAAGGAATGAGTTACCTGGAAGTCTGTTCCTCCAACATCTTCGCTGCGACCATGGCTGGTTGTCCTTAGCTATAGTTAGCTCAAGGTCAGGCTTTTGCTTTAGGCAGGAGAGAAACCCCGAAGCTTCAGTCGATGTTGCACCTCCCACAGGCTGCCAAAAGAAGTAGCAGTCTCCTAAAAGATCATTCGTTTGGTAACTTCTTGATTTGGGCTTTGAGTCCTTGGCAAAGGGTTCATCATATGCAGAGTGTTAGAGTTGGGTTTAATGTTGGGAAAGGGACAAAGCCTAAAACTCCAGTTAGCACTGCACTGCTGAGGGGCTTCCGAAGGAAGGAGTGGGCCACAGAAAGATTTATCCTGTGATCACTTTTTCATCTGGATTATTGCTCTGGGTGCCTGGCTAAGTATCAGTGCTCAGACCTTAGTGATGGAAGAGGGATAAAGCCTGGAGCGCCAGCTGGCATGAGCCTGCAAAAGGTTTGGAAAAGGCTGGAATGAACAGCAAAAAAATTATCCCCCTGCTAATTTTTTTTATCTCGGCTATGGCTGAGTGTTCTTATCTGTGGAGCAGCCCTAACCCTATGGCTTAGGATTACAGTAAGGACACTTACAGGTCCTATAGCTGTAGCTAGCGTGGGGCTGTTAATGCATTGCCAAAGGAAAGGAGAGGTTGCAAAGAATTTACTCTTCTCACAACTACTTTATCTTGGCCATGCCTTGACCTTTTTGGCAAATACTCAGCTCATACACAGGGTTTAGGGTTAGGTTCAGGAGAACACAAAAGCCTAGCCTAGAGCTCTATGTGATGCGGCCCTGCCAAGTTGCTCCCTCAGAAGGAGGGACCGGCTTCATTAGGATCTTTCCTCTGAAAACTTCATCACTGGTGTGGCTTGTGCTATGTGGTGATAGTCCAGCCAAGGCCAGTGCTCAGTGTCAAGGTTAGGAGAGGGAAAATTGCAAACTCCAGCTGGATTCTGGCTGAAAAGGGAGGGTGCAAAAATATTTCTTCCTTGATAGCTTCTTGATTTCTTCTACAGCCTGTAGTCCTTGGAAAAGGGCTTAGCCCATGCCTACGGCTAGGGTTTGGGTTGGGAGAGGAAAGAAGTTTAGAGCTTCCATCAGCTTGGGGCTGCAAGAGGGAGGAACAAGCTGCAAAAAGGCCTGTCTGGGAACTTCTTCATCTGGGCCCATGGCTTAGTGTCCTTGGTTATGCCTCACACTAGTCCATTTGTCAAGGGATGTCAGTAGATGCTTTTCTCTTCAAGTTAGTGGGAGTTGGATCGTGCCCATTTGTTGTATTTTTCTCCTCAGGGTTCAAATCCAACCTTATTTAGATGTTACTTAGAAGTCCTTTGAAATAAAACCACCCAAATATCACAAACGTGGCTGTATCCAGCGACTGCTCACAGTGCTCCCAAGGAGGAAAGTATCACTGATGTGAAGTAGATACCGTAAATCATGAGACTGATGCTTCTTGGCTGTGCAAACTAGAGGATAAGACCTTCAGACAAATCCATGCTTTTCTTAAGGTGGACGGAAGTCTACCAGAACTTGCTCATGAGCAGATTCTGCTCATAACTTCACACTTGTGAGGCTGTTGACATTTCCACTTAAGCAGCACCAAGTAAGGCCCTCCTGGGACATGGCCAGTTCAATACTGTATTGCCACAATAGAGCTTTCCAGTGGTCAGTCATGCACGCAAGAGGTTCAGCCAAACGGGTTACAAGTATGCATGCTTGGGCAGGTCAAGAAAATTTCTAGCCTTCAATTTTTCTCTTTCACTCAACAGAATCAGTGAGAGGGTTGACTTGCCCCCAGACCTGGACAATTCTACTAAGTGTGTTTCTTCCACAAGGGTGTGGAAGGAAGTAAAGTAATGGTATGCTTTTACAACCTGGCTCTGCTAAGAAGGTGATGGGGAGGGGTAGGGCTCACTTTGAGGTGCTGTAAGTTGAGTACAACAATAAATCAAAAAAACACTTCAAGATAAATACATTCTTCCTGGCAGAAAAATTTGCATTAAGGAGAAATGGGGGAGTAATAGGGAGGGGGAAAGTATGTGGAAAGGTATCAGTGGGGAAAGAGAAGGCCAAGGGGTCCTGCTAAGGGGAAAGGGTAGTGATCAGAGCGGGTGTGAGATGCAGGAGACCCTTCTAAGCTACCTCTTGCCTACATCTGCAGCAGTAACAGGGTCAAGGAGCAAGATTCTCAGGCTGATGGTCAATGAGTCAGGAGCATGAGTGGCCTAGCGGGATGACAAAGGACGCTCATGTACCGGCTCTTATCTGAAGCAGGATGGAGGCAGAAAACAGACTTGAAATCTCACATAGATTTGAAGGTATCAAAGTCACCAGCTAATAGCCATGCCTAGGCAGCAGGATAAAATGTGATTCATAGGAACCCCTGTGGAAAACTGTCCACCCCCTTGAGTGTGTCATGGATGGCAATCTCCAGGACACCGTCACCTGCCACTGACAACTAGCACAGCACGGACCACTGATGGTGCAAGTGTTGGGGGTGGCCTTGCGCGACCAGCCAACCTGTGCTCAGACAACTACATTCATGGAGCAAAGAGACGCAGGAACAGCCTGCTGTGCTGCCCAGCTGTCACACTGAGCACCCAGCAAAACCACTCTGACGGATGGAGTGCCATCAGAGGTAATTCCCAGCAGCTATACCCATCTTTGGAGGTCAGAGAGAGCGATGCAGGGACTTGTATCTTAATTTGATATTTCCTGGTTTGCCACCATGAGCTTGGTGCTCTGGAAAGGTGTTTGTATTCAGCACTAACAAAAGCTGGGCTGGCAGGGGCAGGTGGGCACAGAGGGTGTCTTGTAGCTTGTTTTTCATTGAAAATACAGTTTAGCACACAGCAAGTAGGTCCCATCAGGCGCTTGCACCTGCACGCAGTTAAACAGCTTGTTGGATCAAGGCTGCAAGGAAAACATTTGCTGGGATGGAAGAAGAGAAGAACAAAAAATACAAGATCAAAACAATGCACTTGACACTAGTATCAAGAACCTGTTTTGTTGCCACAAGGATCCCAGCTCTTCCCAGAGGCATACAGGGCTCAAGGCACAACCCATTTCAGATCACACTGCAAACCTCAGCCACGTTACAGGTCTGCAAGCTCCAGACCAAGCTTCAGTGTTTAGAAGCATGGATGCAAAGCTAACATGAACTGAAAGTAAGTTGTTTATACCCTCACTTGAAAACATGACATTCAAATCCTATTCAGAATTAGCCCTGCAAAAATGAAGCAAACTTAACAGCTTATATCAAAGTTGGCCTCACTTCAGGAAAATTTCTGTTGCCTTTGTAAACACAGCTGAGCCTCCATTTTTCCCCTTCCTATTGGCAACGTACTTCACTTGCTAAATGAAGTTATCTAAACAATCTCTCTTTGTACAATAATTTTCATGCTTTCCCCATCAGTCTATTTCAGTCAGCTGTCCCTACTCTGCACAGTACAGTGCAAAGCAGCACTCAGAATATGCATGAAAATGGGGTTTTGGTCAAGATACTAACAGGAAACCCCAAAATTTCAACATGTCCCTCTATGTGACAATGTCCTGCTACTCTTTCCATTACAAAAATCTCATTTTTCTGAACAAAACTAATGGTGCGAATTTACTTCAGCAAAAAATCTAGTATTCAGAATCTACCAAAAATCTTTTCCATGTGTAAAATGTTTCTCTATTTTATACCCTAAAAATCACTACTGCTCAAAACCCATCAGTTGTTTCTGCAACACAAACACTCACTTGATAATGAAATCACTTTAATTTTTGTCTTCCCTTGGAACTCCCTGTAACTAATTTCCATTCAGCCCCACCCCCAGAAGGGATATTAGGCAGAAGCTCTTCCCTGTGAGGGTGCTGAGGCACGGGCACAGGTTGCCCAGAGAAGCTGTGGCTGCCCCATCCCTGGCAGTGATCAAGGTCAGGCTGGATGGGGCTTTGAGCAACCTGGTCTAGTGGAAGGTGTCACTGCTCATGGCAGGGGGTTGGAAACAGATGGTCTTTAAGGTCCCTTCCGACCCAAACCACTGTGTGATT
This sequence comes from Nestor notabilis, assembly GCF_000696875.1. Taxonomy (NCBI): domain Eukaryota; kingdom Metazoa; phylum Chordata; class Aves; order Psittaciformes; family Psittacidae; genus Nestor; species Nestor notabilis. Next base: position 40,249 of record NW_009921718.1, read on the forward strand.
CTATGATACCTAACAAAGTACGAAACCTCTCCCTGCACCTCCAGCTGTAAAGAGCAGCATTGCTGCACCCAGCCTGAATTTCTGCCACATACTATCCTAAAAAGCAAAAGCAGCATTAGCTCTGAATGCGAATGGGCTAGGTCAGATCCTCCATACAGTCCAGCTTTAGTCTAGTCATTTCCCATGTGTCAATCCAACCCCAGCTTTTCCCTAAGGATCATCCTTAGATAAGGAGAAACCTCCATGAAACAAATTGTTATGCTGCTGGAGTAGCCTGGTCGCTATTAAAATGAAATGAGGGATGATGATGAGAGGGCACACACATTGCTAGATCAAGAGGGAAGAAAACTGTGTGCTTACTAGTGATATCATCTGAACAGCAGCATGGAGTCTGTAATTGATACATGACATTTTAAGGATGTGTGAATTCTTCTCACATGCTGCAGGGGAAAAGCAACTCCCCTGACACATGGGAAGAAGGGTTTACTTGCCTCCCTATGCCTTGGCTTACGAGTGAGCTCCATTAACTTGGTTTTAAATGACTGAAGACAGCGCACAGTTACCATCCAGTCTACACAAAAAAGTGGTTTGGTTAAAAACCCCCAAGCCATTGTCATTTCCACCCGAGAATGAGCCCTCCTCACTTCACCAGCTGCACAGGCAGACCTTTGTTCCATAATCCCTACGCTCATTTCCAGTGGCCAGCACAGAGGGACAGATTGTGCCTGGCAGAGAGAGGATGGATATGGAGAGCATCCCACCGGCATGCCGGCCCGCTGCCTAACCACGTTCAGGATTTGGGGCAGAGGAACTGTGCAGGTCTGTGTGAGCTGCCAGAATTCCTTAAAGGAGGTAGTTTTTCCTACTCCCTAAGTCTAGACCAAGTTTTGGCCCCTTGTGAATGTGCTGTGTTGGCAGTTGTTACCCAGCTGCTGCAGGGCTTGTAATTCAGCTCCGTGCTGTGATCATTGTGAAAGAGGTGAGAGAGAAGAGCCGCCTACAGAGGAACATTGATTTTTAAATGGCATTTTGTTTCACAGTAATACTCAATTAGAAAAGATTGGAACATATCCTGTTAGGCTTTTGGAAAATAAACCTCCTCTGGGTTTGATATCATTGGGCACAGGCAAAGACGCAGGTACTGCATGTCAGCCCAGTGTGAGGGACAGCCTGCACCAGCTCCCACCAGGGGCCGGTATGAGATGGGGATACCCCCCCGAAACTGCTTATTCCACAGGCTGGGGCTGCGAGGAGCTCCTTCTCAGGGTCCTGCATAGAAGAGATGTCTGTGCTCTGTCTCCAGCCCTGCACACAGTAGTCTGGATCTGTATGCTAGACACATGCCACTGTCCCCATGTTTCAATAGAGAAGATAGTGAGCATCAGGATAGAGGAAAATGAAAGGTCTGCCTGATTTTTTGCATCATGCTCAGTTTCAAAAGGGCATCAGAAAGACTTTTTTCCCCCATGAGAAGACAGAAAGAGCCTAGAAACAAGCACCATTTATTGGCTCCATCTGCACTCATATTGCTGGAAATAGTTTTGACTTACAAATGTACTAAGGGCACCTTGTGCTTTTACAGAAGCACACCACCCATGGAGTCATTCAAAAGGAAAAGGTTTTGGTTTAGCCTTCAAGTTGTACTCACTGCTTAAAGAGCGTCTGTTAGGATCCAAGCCTTCCCCTCCCTCCCCCTTTTTTTGTAATGCAAATAACAAGAAAATACATAAAAATGTATTTTCTTGTCACGTGGTTTAAGATCGCAGCACAAGGTTTAAGATTTGACAACAGGAATTTTCCTCAGCAGACATTTCACTGAAGCCCAGCAGATCCAGAAAGTAGGAACCTGCTAAGAACAGGGGGGAAAAGGCAGAGTTTTATAACCAGTGAGGACAGGGATGGAAGAACAGCGATACCATCAGTCAGTTCACTTCAGTCAGCTGCATAACTTCTGCATCATGAAAGTTCACGCTTGTACTGAAAACACAACTGCTAACTCCCTCCACTGGCATGAAGGTTTCTTCATGATCAGATCAGTGGTGCTCAAGTAAAATTAAACTAGCAATTTAATTGTGCTACTGTACAGTGCCTGCTTTATGAGCAGAGAGCATCCACATCTGGAACTGTCAACCCAAAACTTCTAATTTACTCAGAACTGAAAGTATAAAATTCTATAAAGAAGGGGAATAAAAAGGGGGGTGTAAGAAGGGCACATGGCAATGCCTCACATTACAAACACATATCTGCAAAATTATAGTAAGAATGCCTCAATCACAATGCTGATTTTACACAAAAGTAAAATGGCTCCAGAAATGAAACAGAACAACCTTATTTTTTGGTCTTTTTCTGGCTCTTATAGTTGCGTCAGACATGCAAACTGCACACAGTTGCTTTTCCAGACAAACACATGGGAGACAGTGAAGCAATCCTATCCACGGCAGGTGTTGGGTGCCTATTAACATGTTTTACTGAGCTTCCCCAGTCAGCTGAGCCAGAAGACATGGTACCAGGCCCAGGTGCTGATGCCACCATGCTAGATGCTCCATGACACCAGGACCTGGGTGCTCACTGTTCACCTCTCCTCTCAGCTGAGCGGGGACGATACCGAGCGCTGACAACTGCCTGCTCATGTGGAAGCAATGGGTGGCTGCCAGCAGAGGCAGTTCCTCCAGTTCTTGCCGTGCCTACAGTACAGAAACTTGGGGCGCGCAGAGCGAGACGTGCTTTTGCAGCACACTGTGAGAAGGGCTTTTAGCTGCAGCCTTGCTTAAAGGTTTAAAGACTTCAGAACAAGATAAAAGACGGAGATTGAAGCTGACTTTGCAGCCTGGGGAGAAGCTGGAGTCAAGGAAGAGAAGGAAGAAGATCTCAGACTTCCCAAAACATCTCAGACCCCAAACTACAGAAAGAAGAGACAACCATCGAAAGGAAATTGATATAAGCACATCAGCAATTTCTGCCTCAGACTGTTTTGAGTGCTCACCAAGTAATAAAAAAGAGCTGTTTTTAGAAACCCTTCCCAAGTGGCTGGTCAATAACTTGACAAACAACCCTGCATTCATGAGGTCGCCCTGGCTGTGCAAGGAGCAGCTCCACACACGGCTATGAGAAAGCCCTGAGCTTTCAGCAAATGCGCTCTCAAAGGGGATGCTCTTCCTTGCCTCTCTCTCCAAAAGCTTTTCCAAAGGTCTCCAGAGTCGTAACATAGCACCCTGTCAAGAGACACCAAAGTGATTATGCTTCGTTTTACTTCCAAAATGTCCTCGCAGAACAACTCAATTCCTATTATCAGCATTTGACGTGATGGACTGGTTTTCTCAACACAACTGCAGCTCCACAGAGGGCTCGGACAGCCCCTCAGAGAGAAATCCTGAGATGTTCCTGCAGCTCAGCCACACCTGGGCAAGCTGTGTCTCACCTCTGGATCTGGACCACTACCAGATCTATCTATTGATCTGGACGGATCGATACCAGCGACTGGAAGATGCATGGTGCTCTTAGTTGCATGAGTACCACGTAGCAACCCTGACACTAACCAGCTCCCAAAATTGTTAGCGCCTATCTGCTCACCCATCACATGTATTAGCTTTCTCACTGCTGGCTACTGGGATGTTCCAGATCTAAAAGGCTCCACTGTTGCGTTGTACATCTTAAATTATACATGCAGTGCTCTGCCATAAGAAAAGAGCAATCAAAGTGATTTATTTCTGGGTGAGCAGAAAGCATCCCCTTTGTCTCAAATCAGTAATTACTGCAGGCCACATTCCAATGCTAGCCCTATAGTCAGGGCAGAAGTTACTAGAGCAGAGACTATTTGTGGAGTAAGGTATTCCTCAGCAGGTAAAAGGACATTGGTTTTCAGCCCTAAAGCACCTATGTGAAACACCACATCTTTAATTATTTCAATTTATCTTTAATCAAACGATGTGTAGCTGCAGTGCCTCCCTTTCTCTTTGCTGATAGCTGCTCCCACAGACGCACAGAGAAGCAATTAATTAGTGCAAATTTTAGAACAGAAATAGCTATGCAGATATCTGTGAAGATGGTAAAAATGTCAGGAGAAAAGCAAGATAAATGTCAATGTTATTAAAAATAAACGTTTACTTAATGCAACATTTACCTAAATGTTTGCCAGGAAAACAGTAAATACAGAATATAAAGCCTGATGTAGCACAATTACATAGAGAGGCTCAGAGGATAAACTCCACCCCTGCACCGAAAGGCAGACCAAGATGAAAATCTCATTCCAAGCCTTGATATCATCTGGGCTGGCCCTCTGCACAAAAGTGGATTTTATCCAACATACAGTGACTTCGTAAACAACCCACTTCCTTTTACCAATACCGAGCTTAGTTTTCTAACGTTTCCTTCCACATCCACAACGGTGCCTTATCAAACCCCACACCCTGGCAGAGTGTCAGGATTTAGACTCCCTTTTCCATTCATCGGGGCCTTGCTGTTGCTGCTCTGTGGGACCAAAGCCCCAGGCCCCTGCACAACCCGAGCTCTAAATACAAGCCCCTGTACAGGGCAAATAATAAATGAGCATTTCTTACATCCTCCCAGTTTATCAAGTAACGCAGGGGGCTCTTCCAGCGAGCTGAGTTATCCATCACCTCAGCAGTCTCCAGCCTGCGCGTGTATCTACAAACATTATCAGTAATGATTTTACGTTTCTAGCAAGCTACTGATACAAGTGTTAAACAGCGAAAGGCCAGCAAACGATCCCCGAGGAACCCCGCTATACACACACCAGCTCAGAGATGATTCCCTCCATCCATCTCCATTTGGAGAGCTGTCAGTGTCAAAACCATTTTGTGTTGGACATCGTTCATTTTGTCTCTGGATCAAGACGTGAAGGAGACCACACTGCATCTTTTATCAGGCACGCTTGTAATGTTGGTAAAGTAAAACATATCAAACCAATTTGACAAGATCTGTTTTCCTTACACTCAGGTAGATGGATACTAACAAAGTGGTCTTCCCCTAATTTGTTATTAAAGGAGCCCTATTTCAGTTGTCCCATTGTTTTGCTCTGGATCAATGTCAAGCTGACAGACCTACCACTAGCACTCGATTTTCAAAACATGTTAGCAATAAGCTTTTTTCCACTCACTGACTAAAAAGCAACATTCAGGGGTCAACAGAGCTCCTCTTTCCAGGTCTTTAAAAATTCTCAGGTACAAATTTCTTGGATTTAACGATTCTGAAATGCTCAGACTCGGCAGCTGTCCTGCAAAGCCTTCTCTAGCTGATGTCTCCTGGGAAAATACTTCAATTTCATCTTCCATATGGTGCCACATCTTCTATATGCCAGGCCGTGCAAAACTCTGTGCATCAGCAGTGGCTTGAACACCAATCTCAGTAGAAAACAGCAAAATTGAGCCAGTCTCCAGCTTGAACGTGCAAAGCTTCCACCTGAAAAGCTCCTGGAAGCCAGTTTCATCTCTGCACAAGCTCATCCTCTCAGCTCTGTGAGAATAAGTTATTTTTTAGAACATCTTTAAGCATTTCTGGTTGAGCTATAATAATGTCTTTGACGCTTGTGTGATGGACTAGAAGGGAGTATAGAGGGCTTCATGTCAGAGTTCAACCTCTTCTAAACTAGAATAAAATAAAAGCTTTGTTCTACCTAATTCGGGTTCTAAACAAGACCTTGGATCACCTCCTAATTTAACCAGCCTGCTTTATTCCCCCCAGGAAGCCCTGCTGGAAGCAATCACCGGAACACCAGGGTCGCGCTCAACTTCACATGCATTGCAAGAACAGTGACAGAAACCAGCAAATGTCCTCACATGCACTGGTAGCTCTTAAACCTGCAGGAGTTGGACTGCCTGACAGGGAGAGCTGGGCCCCTGACACTGTTCAGACTAATAAGCACATGCTTGACTGCAGTTTGAACAGCAGCTGTAATTGCCACCTGCATTATTTTCCTTCACTGGCTACAGTGGCAGGCCCACATTTCAGGGAGGAGAATACTCAAGGAGGAAATTCAAGATGTTGATATTGCTCCCCTCGCAGGCTGGGGGCCAGGGTACCCGACCTGCGTTACCCTTTCTTTTTCACATGCCAAACCACCCTTGTTGCATCACTTCTGACAAAGTAATGCTCCGGCTTGATCTTCTGTGAAGTTTTCAGCAGCTGTGAAAACTTACCGTCCTCGTGGAAGGCAGGAGGAGATATTTGCAGACCATAAAGATTGCACTTGCATAGCCTAGATATTACCAGCTAATATAAAAAACATAATACCTCCTCTTGGTATCCCAGTAATATCTAACCCATCCTAATTTCCTGTTGTTTCTTTCACGAGATGGCACATCAGAACAGCTGTGGCAGCAAATTCAGCCTTCAACAGCTAGAGATGCTGTACAGAGTGCTCCTGCACTCACGCCACAGGAGTTTTCAAGGAATGGTCCCCGCTAGATGCCTGTTAGCACTCCTTCCCTTTCCATTGCTTCAGTTTACTCCAGCTGCTTGATGCAGAACAGCAGCAACAGTCTATAGCCAGACAGATTTGATTACACAGCATAGCTGTGCTTAAGGAGAAGTTTGCATTGTCAGAGATACAGCTCTTCATCCCTTTCACAGAAAAGCCACCAACGTTTGAAAAATCCATTGCAGAATTTACTGGGAGCACTACCACTGACAGCAACCACGCTGTCAGTATGAAAGATGAAGCTGTAACGTAACAGAGAATGAATGCCCACTTTTGTGCAAAAACACAGTCCTAGAAAGCTACAAAAACATTTGGAAACAACAGCTCTTTTATTTGGCAGTAATGCTGCCCTCGTGTTCAATCCAGTTCGCCAAATAAAGACGACAACCCCGTATCATTAAAGATGATCTCATTGAAAAGCAGCTCCTAGGAAGTTTTCTTGCATAGGAGGCTTTAGCCGCCAGCCCTGATGCAGCCTGACTGAGAGCGGTGTTTGCTCAGCACATTCTGGTGGTTTCGGAGACAAAGCCAGCATTCCCAAGGCTCGAGGTAATCAAGCAGATGAAGTTATGCACTCCGGATGCTCCAGAAAGAGAAATGGATTTGAGGGGGGAAGGGGACAGGATGGACACACGCACCACATTTAGCATTATCGCATGGAAAAGGAGACAGGAAGAATATTCCCCTTTTAATGATCTTCTATGTGCTACACTGGCATTGCCAACAAAATAGTATTTGAAGGGATGCACCATTTAACCCCAGGAGAAGTCAGACTCAAAGGCAGCCCTTCTGACCACAGGCACCGTAATGGAGCATCTAGGCCTACGTGCTCTCCCCAAGATCTTTGGCAGCTACAGAGGGAACCTAAAGCCAGTGACTTATTTTAGGGATTTCAATTAAGTGTCACCTTGTTATCACCCCAATCTCTTTCTAGGAAAGGTGCTGCTAGTCAGTGGCACGTAGAAATAAAAGGTGAATCACATGCTTACAACAAACCCTTCTATTTCGAAGCCGGTTTAAGGAGCTGGCTAGGGCAGAGGAGGAGCACAGAGCAGCTCTCAGTAGCGATACTTCAAAGGCAGCCCAAGGTTGGGAACCAGGCCAGGATTAGATATTGATAACCACAAGCATTTCTGAAAGCCGCCGGGGTATTAAGAGCCCTTGGGTTTCAGAGCTCAACTCCAACTGCTTAAGGGAAATAGATTTTCAACCCTTTCTAGAAAATCCTGTACTAGTTGCTTAAAAACTGAAGTCATTGTATTGACCTATCCCTGAACTCCTGTGCCTTCTTTTTATATTCATCTCTGCCTGCAGGCCCTCCAGGGAGGGATCTGGCCTCATACTGCAGCATATTTCTCGGGCTTACATTGCAATTATTATAATGGACAGCTTTCTTTTCAGATTGGGGCAGAGTATGGTGAAAATCCTTTCCATTCACATGTGTTTTCAATCATTTTTTCCTCCTTCTTATGCACACACACACCCGTATCTCTTTCCAATTGAAAAATACATCATTTCCCTGCCGATAGCACAGCTGGATGGGTAAAAGCTCATTACTTTCTTAGTAGCTTCTTTTCTTCCAAATGCCTTCTTTTTGTTTTAACTCTTGCTTTATACTTTCTTCTACCTGGGTATGGATTATCAGCATAGTCTCTGCTGCTGGATGGAAGTGTACCATATTCCAGTGATCTGCTGCACATTAGATACAGCCACCTCTGGGTAAACTGGGAAACTCCCAAGGGATTGTTTATGGAAGGAAAACTCCTGCCAGGTGCCATGCCAGAATTCCTCCTCCATGTGAGACAGGCAGCTGCAGTCAGGCTCAATTCACTCCTATTGCCACTGAAATGGCAGCATGAAACCTTAACAGTGAAAACAGTTCACGCTTCAGCATTCCAGCCGCAGATAAAACATTGCTGGCATCTCTGTTGTCAAACATCCCACCGTTTCTCACCACATTGATTTTCACTTCGTGCTGAGTCTAGTGGCAAAATCCAAGCACTAATGAAGTTAATGCGAGTTTCACCACTGGATTCAAGAGGGTTGGGATTTCACACAGACTCTTCAGTCATAAAATTCTCTCTACTCACCCCTGAGCTTAAAGGCTGTGCCCGTTCCACCCTGCACGGAGGATCTGGAGCTGATCCAATATCCTTTTAAGTTAATGGAAAGACTCCCACTAACTTTAATGAGGACTGAGATAGACGGTTAGTGGATGAGAAGGTTTTGTTTGAGAGAGGAAGGTGTTTTTCTACAGCCACTTACATTGGCTTTTTAACCCGACACACACTTCTTTTGTGCTTCTCTTATCCTCCACCAAGTTGATCTCAGTTGTTGCCAATAATGATTTTGCAAGAGTCAGTGAAAGGATCCTCCCATCGTAATCATTCAGGTTTTTATTCCTCCCTCCTCCTACCATTTAATGTGAGAAGTAACAGTTGAGGAAGTCTGAGTATCAACAGAAGCATTGAGAAGTGAAAAATATAAAGACGTAAAAATGCACTAGAAAAACTAAAATAAACTGGGTGACCGTGGCTGAGAACACGGCCTGGCCTGCAGCTTACAGCAACTTCTCTGCATTAAGGTAATGTAAAATGGAGGAGACCTTAGTAACCAAACAGCTGCAACAGCAGAGTTGTGCTTAAGGGAAATCTATTACTTTTGTACCTGTGCCAATCAATAGATCTGAGTTAATGTTCTTCCCTTTCTGTGTGACTATCAGTGGAGACTCATTCCTCCTCCTAATCTTTCCTGTCACCCCCTCCTCTATCCTTCTTACTGCATCAAACCTCACACTTGGATACCTTGGCTTTCTCATGTTCTACCTCAAGCTCAGTTTTTCAAACACCATTCTACAGGGCACCTACTTAACAAGGGCTTACTCACATCTCTGACTACTGGCTTTTTGTTTCAAATGGGAGGCAGTTTCTTTTACTTTGGATGAAGAAAGGCATGAGAAAAAAGGTTGTGCTGATAATCCAGATAAACTACTTCTGATCCAAGTCGCTGAGCCTGTGGGAAAATTCTGAGTGTCAGTGAGAGCTGGATGACACTGAAGCCCACGTGAACACTGTGCAAACCTTCATTGTGTTTTACCCCAAATGCTGGCACGAAATAGGGCTTTTATTAGTATTTCACACTCCTAGTTTTACTGCTCTCTTTAAGTCCTATCCCTGCTAGTACGCCACACTTGAACACTGAGCAGTAAGTCGCCGGGCCATGTGCAGGGCTGAAATGACAGTCGCAGTTACCTGAAGCATCAGCCATGGGGTTTTAGTTCCACGCCACTGGAGGAAAACATTCCAGTCCTGGCCTTCCCGCCCTCAAGCCCCCACATCCCCATTTTTTAATGTTTTTTTGGATCCCCAGTGTATTCTCAGAGCAATGTATTCAAATGGAAATGAATAATCACCAGCTTAACAAAAGTCATTAATCCCCCGTAAGCACGCTTCTGCATGAATCTATTAATTCTCATTTCCAAGTTCTCAGAATTAAAGCAAGTGTTTGATATATGTGCTACCTCATCTCTTTAATTAAACAACCTCCCACTGCTGAAGTGGGTGAAGTATTTAATCAGTCAACAGCATGCACAGCCCTCATGGAAAAAGTTTCCGGGCTCGCCTGACATACAGTAAAACAATGAACATCAGCTCAAGTTTCTCAGCTCACATTAAATCCTATTTGTGGCAGAAGCAGCGAGGGAATTAATTCCCTGGCATCTTTCTGACATGTACCTTAAGAGAGAATTCCACAGTTCAGATTTATATTGAATAGACTCTGCACCCTTCTTCACAGGCTGAAGTGTGGCTCAGATCACCATCGAAAGAAGATGATGAGTAACATCCCTAAGCACCTGAATGACAGCAAACCAGTGACCTATAAGAAACAGGTTTGCAGCAGCCATGCAATTTCAAGTGAATGAATGTCCATTCACTTGTGTGATTTGCCACTTGGCAGCTCTGGCAGGGAATTTGAGCAACAGAGCGATACACTGTCTAAGCACTGCTGAAAAGGAAGGCAACTAGCTGTGTTTTTACTTCTCAGTGCTGCAAAGCATGTGGAAGAAATGGCAGCTTTAACAAGCTGGTGGCAGAAGATACACAGTACCATTTATTTTAGTTCCTTTTATAATTCCCTCTTTTTTTTTGTTTTGGAGAGAGGGGTAGGGGTTGTCTACAAAGAGTGCACACAGCAGACAGTAACCTTGTGATAGTTTGTGGTTTGTTATCGCTCTTATAAACGGAAAATGAAAACATACCTCTCTGTCAAGAGGGTGGACTTCTACGCACCTGAGGCAAACAGAAGTCTCTAGAGGCTGTTTAATGGTGTCTCATAAGCAGGCTCCAAGGTTGTGCTTTTAGTTCTATGCGTGATCGAGAAATCTCACATCCTAAGCAAGGCACAAGAGAAAGGCACAACAGTGAAAGCATCGGGGCATTACAGACATTGGGGGTCTATGTGGGATCATGACCTTGCTTGCACAGGGGAGTTTAGGACTAGGAGAGTGACGAACAGGAGAGCTGAGCATGGAGCAAGCAGACCCACCCAAAAGACCTCAGGCACTTCAGTAGCTCATGTCTTGGGGCCCAGGACTGGAAATGGCGATCGCTTTGAGACTTTTAAGCTTTTAGGTCACTTTGAACAAGCTTCGCTTAAGTGTGCCTAATGTAAGCCATTCCCCAAAGTCCCAGAGGCCTAACACCATCCCATCCCCTTGATGGAATCAGATTACAAGGAAAACTTGGGTCATCCAAGAAACATCATCTAATAACAAAGTCATCTCTGGCAGTCCCAGCGGACCGCAGTGTAGGAGGCTGTGAATCACTGGAGACGTGGGAAAATGGCAGCCAGAGAAAGAAAAAGAGACTGGCTTTCAGCAGATAGACAGGTGTAACCTCGCTAAATGCTTCTGCAAGCAGTTGTCAGAACCTGATCCCTGCCTGGAAACTCGCTCCTCTCTTCCTTAAGTAGCCAAGCTCTGATACTTAACATCAGGTAATGAATTCCAGAGTAATTGCTGCAATATTGAGCCTGTGAATACAACCAGCTCCAGCCAGTAGAGCAGAAAGAAACATCACTAAGCAGCAAGGACTGAGAAGCTGAAACAAACAGAACTCGAGAGGAATGAACTGCCAAAGTTTAGCTCAGGTTTGTGTGATATCACTATGCCATCGCAAAGACAAACACCGAAAACCATGAGATGAACAAATTGAAACCAACCGTTCATAATCTACCCTTTGAGCCCATTCACACACTGATAAGGTTTTTGCTACAATGATGCAAGGTCTGTCTCAAAAGCAAGTCCTAAAACTGGGAATATGGAGGGGGACTGCTCTGTAATTCCAGAAGGCCAAGGGAAAGTATGTTTCCGTAGCCAGAGTTCATTTTTTAATACTGACTTAGTATAGACAAAGAAAATGCACAAAATCCCTATAGGATAGGAACTAAGGTCCAAGAGCACAGGCACAGTAATACCACAGTGTAGGCTGGAAAGCTGGAACACTATTCAAAAGGTGTAATAAACCAAATAAGAAAGGAATAGCATCCTTCTCTCTTCCAGCCTGAGGTTTCTAAGCCCAGAAAACGCATAGTGTTATTTAAATTTCTAATAGTGAGAAGATTTTGTCCATTAAAAATATATCTAGCACTTAAACCACTTTCCTCTAGCTTGGGTAAAATAACATTAGGAAAGGGAGTTCTGGCATTGGAGCTGAATTTTAATAACCAGAAAATCCGGGGAAAGCCATAGTGATTCTATAGCAGAAAACCTAGGAAATCAAGTTCAGTTAAAGAACAGTGCAATAGTTGATACCAAAGTAAGCAGGAAATCCTCTTTCATATGACATTTTCTTTGCAGATTTGGCACCATGTCCACTTTTTATCTTTTTTGCAAGATTAGTAAAGTAAATAAGCTTTGCCCATGATAATTTAGAAAACACAGATGTATAATTCACTCAGCTACTCTGGAACAGAAGTTACCATTTCTGATCCCCTCTATCCTCTAAAATTAGGTCTCTTAAAATCATAGGGGTAAATGCCTTAATGCTTTCTGATATCAAGCTAAAGTCAATAAGAAATAAATTGTATTAGAGTTTGATCCAAAGCCAAGTCTAGTCACTTTGATCTTTCCATTAAATTTCAGCCTGCCTTGGTATAAGCCCTTAGAAAACACCCAAAGTAAATGTTGATGCTCTTTGTGGTTATTGTGTAATGTTGCAAGGCTCTTTGCAAATTATCTTCTCTTTCTGTGCCTCAGCTCATGGCCAGTGGCCATTAAAAACCGAAGCATTATCAAAGTAACAATCAGGGTGCCAAATAAAGAATATGAATCTGCAAGCAGTATCTCGTTATGGAAGCAGCCACGTACGCAAAAGACCAGCTAGAAGTCTACAAAACCATGTAAAAAACTGACTAAGCACTAGTATGTTCCAACACCTAAAAGAAAAATGCTAAATGTGTGTATATGTGTATATATATATATACACACACATATATATATATGTATGTATATGCAGAGCTACCTGTGCCTTTACTTGGCAGCATCACTGAGGGTCAGCAATTTTGTGTCTGTGCTTGCATAATTACACAAGAATCTTGCTGAAGTATGTTAACAAGTCTGTATACTCCACAGAAGTGGCAGGGGTAAGTTTTAAGCATTTACCAGAAGACAGTACCAAGACCGGCCAGTTTCCTGAGCTCAAGGGCAAGAAATTAGGAGGGGAGGAAGTACTGTCAAACTTCCCTATGCACTGGGAAGGCTGAAGCTTACAGAAGGGTGAATGACATTAAGAAAGAAGCATCTTCATTAACTCTTCCTATTTCTGCAGTACCTGACTATTTGTCATCTTAGATGAGCATGAAAATGTCTAGCTGTCTCGGTTCACAATTTATCATAGCTTAATTTCAGAAGACTGTTCTTCCTAATTCATGCTGACATAGATCCAAGCTTTTGGGAAAAAAACTCTCTGCTTTCTTTTTCAGGCCAGTAAATGAGGGATGTGGTTTTCATCATCGTCAAGCACAGCAGTCCGAAGTGCAGGAAAGGCTTACTTCAGCCCAGCTAAAAGTTCCTAAATGACTTCTACCCATCCCACCTGGGAGGAGATGGGTCCCATCCAGCAGTCAGACAACCCCACAAGAACTGATGGGGAACTAGAAAAGAGCTTGGGTCAGTCAATAGCATTAACAAATTTTACTCCAGATCACTGCTTTTGCAACGATTATGTTCTCTCGCTTTAGAAGCACCACAGTGGATTTCAGTGCTTTTCAGGCTTTGCATCACCCTGAAGTGTGTACTGGTAAGTCTGCTATTTCATCTGTACAGTTATAAAAGGGCCAGCACAGCCATTAAGACCTCTGCATTGAAAAGAGCCGATTCAGAACTGACATGCACCATATTTTACCTCTTGGCATTAAGTTTTACACATCAGCTCCTGATCCAACTCATATCCATGTGGAATGACATAGGCTCAACACAGAGCCTCATACTGCTCTTCTGCTGGTGACGGAACATTCCTGCATTCCTGTTATTTTCTGGATGGTGTGGGTGGGCAACGTGTTCATCTGGTTATGGCACTGAACAACCAGCTTCCTGGCTGGCATGTGTACAACTACACAAGTGTGGCCATTTTTCATACTCAGAGGGAAAGTCTGGTGTGAGGAGAAGCAGGTTTAAGAGGTTTTTTTTTCCAATTATCAGACTTAAAGTTGAGTTAAAAATCTGAAGAAGTATCAGGGCTGCTAAAAAAGATTGCAGAAGCCAGAGGGATATGTGTACCCAAGCAGTCAGCATGGTGGGGAAGGTGGAAGAATAAAGACTTTTAATGCAATCGTGGGCACAACTAAATGGTTCAAACATTGGCTTTCCCTTCAGAGACCACTGAGCTCATCAAGGATTAGTCACCCATGGGCAGTCCAGGGCAAGTCTGCACTTGTGTTCAAATGTCATTAAACCTTTCCCTAGTGATCACCCTGCTGCAGAAAGGTGAGCACTGATTCTGAAAGGATAAGGGAGTTAGTTCTGGAACAAATCAAATTTGAAGAAATCTTTTAAATGGAAAGTAAATATGTGCTCACACACATCTATCGGGGATGAAAGGGATTCCTTAGATGTCTTCATTTCCTGCTGCAGAAGCACAGGCTGACGGCTTATTCAAGTTCACTGCTATTTATACCCAGCCTCTGCATCTCGAGAGAAAAAGCAAGAACTGCTTCAGAACAAAACTGAAGTTCCTCTGGCCTGGGCTTGCCAAGCCCAGTCCCTCAGCAAACGCCTTGTGCAATCATTCTGAACTTCCCTCCCGCTCACTGGTGCCAACATATGTATCATTGCATTTGTGTGGGTGAGCACGCTCCTAATAGCATTATCTGTCACCAGTCCTTTTATGATGCTTCATTTCCATGGCTCCTCAGTGTATGCTCTTTTGTCTGCTCTCCATCATCATTGTACAGCACACAGCAACTATTCGGGCTGTTCTCTTCAGTTTGAGCTGTTCCTTCCTTTTGTACGTGGCCTGGGGGTATTCTTTTGCTTTCTTTAATTAAGAAGACGTTGTTTACAGTATTGGCTTTTTGAATGAAGATTTACAGCAGAACCCATAATTATAACAGTCCCAATAAACAGTGTGAACTGTCACTTACAGCTAAACACAGTGTTATAGTTATATTCAGCAGTAACATCTCCACTACCACAGACTAACTATATATTAATACACTTCAAGCAAATCACATCTCAAAACTGCTACTGCTGAATTGCAAGTCTCTTAGAGGAATCCTTGGGATTCTCTCTCTTCAGTACTGGAAAATGACATCTAGTAGGTCAGGGAGAAGAAACTTCAGCAAGGAGAAACGGAGGGGTGAGCAATCCACCCCAAATACCAAAATAAGAATTTCACTGCTCCTGTTTTTATGAGTACGCTGTGTGACATCTGGGGTAGATACATGGAAATACTGACCGTATCATTCTCCCCTCCCCATTTCAGAGTTGCAGCTGCTTAGTCTGTTTGAGCACCAAGCCTTCAACAGTAAGAATACGTGCACTGAAGCCCTAAAGTCAAGCTGCTGGCTGAGGCTGGGATTGTATCATCCAACAAACCACTTCTGTGAACGATAAGAGCAGTTCCTTGCTGTGCTCATGGCACAAATACAGATCCACCTGAGGAAGTGGGATGCTTCTCTGCAGCCTGGATGTATAAAGGATAAATATGGAGCACAGCAATTTTTTCTGTTCATTAGATGGGCTTTGAATATTAAAGGTTGAAAACGGAGGGAGAGTAGAGACAACCGAAGAAAAGAAGAAGGAACTGAAAAACCTGAGAAGCTTTAGGGCACAAGAGAAAACAGGAGAAAAGGCACAGTAGAAAACTTAGTGCAAATGGGGCAGGAAGGCACTGCAGAACAAAGCACAGGCCAAGCAGGATTCCTGGAAACTCAACAAGCTCAAATGGAAGCAACGCCAGACCGCATGCAATTGCACTAGAAAACACACAAGAAAAGCTTCATTCATCAGAAAGCTAAATTGTTGCAGTTAACAGAAAAACAATAAAAATTCAGGCTAGGTGACTGCACAGTGCCCTATCCTCAAAGGTCCAGAACTGTATTTGTTAGGCACAGCTTGGTTTTGGGTATGTTTCTGAAGGTGGTTGGGTTTGTTTTTCAAAAATTCAATGAGTATTGCGGAATTAATGTTCTGTTAATGCTGAGGAAAGCAGTCTCCTCCTCCCATCGGTAACTAAAGTAGTTCCTGGCATTGCATTATATAACGAGCTTCTACCTTCTTGCAGCTTTAAAATGATTCGCAAGCATTCACAGAATGATTTTTATTTGAATTAGAACTGTACCCTGTTCCCTTTGTTTCTTTTTAAAGAATGGCCAGAGTTCATTCTATTAGCACAAAGTGCTTCCAAGAACTATCATAACATTGGAAAGCACCTTCAGTTCTTACGTCCCTCAGCACAGGATAATACAATTCATCAAGAATGGTATTATTTCCCACTAAGCCAACACAGGATGGAAAAGCTGCTGTTCCAAATGGTCCACAAAGTTTCAGAATGGCAGCCAAAGAGACTTTCTGAGAAGTAACAGCACTGGCAAAGGCAGATGCGTGTGCATTTCTGAGGAAAAGGTGGAGAGGGGGAAAAAAGACAAAAAAAGACAAAGAATAAGAAAAAGAACAAAAAAGGAAGAAAAAAAATGAGAAGGAAAGAAAAAAAAACCTGACAAATCTGACATTACAGAGACAAGTTTCAAAGACCACCATTAAAAACCATGAGATATTGCCATCAAAGGGCTCATGATTAGTAACCTAACATTCACCACATGCCTAAAGACTGAGCTGAGGTTGCTAACTTCTGATACGTGCTCAGACTTCCTATTTTTGCAGAACAGGTTACACCAAAGAGCTTCAGAAGGCTGACAACATAGGTGTGCTATATACTGTATCAGAAATGCCAGCTAAAAAGAAGTGACATTGTTTCTCTTAAACTATCCTGAATTTCACAGGAGAATGATTTCAGAGAGGCAAGCTGGAGAAGTGGCACATCTGATCAAAGATACCTGTTAGCACAAGAAACATCTTTGTGCCTTATTAACACAGAACATCAAACACTGATAATGTCAGCACCTACTGCTGGATTAGTAAAGGCAAAGGACAAAAATAACTGCATTAAAAGAGGTTTCCGTAGCACTTACCCATTACTAGTGCATACTCATTCAACAACTTGCTCTTCTCTTCACCTTGAACTCTTGCGCTTAGCCCAAGCCGGTTGCACAAAAGCCTTGACTATGCTATGGAAATGTCTTCTAACATAATCACAGTCACCCTTTCTTCAGTGGAGACAGGTTATGCCAGCACAAAGTCAGGCTGACGCCAGTGCAAAACCAAGTAACACAGAGGAATATCCCACTTTTCACAGGGATAGAAACTTGGGATGATTTTCAGCACGAAATCTACCAACAAACACCAGTACCCTTCATTTTTCTTGGCAACTCAACATCCATTTTCCCTCCCGCAGTGCTAATTCCTGCAATTTACTTTGCACTGAACAGTCTGTACACAAAAAAGGGTTAAGTCTCACTTTCACAAATTAGCTATGCATATTCAAATGAAAACAAACACCTTAATTCTCCAAAGAGAAACCATCAGATACTGGCTTCATGATCCCAGGAGCCTATTCTCTCTGCCTGTTTGCTGGTGCCTTTACCCACCATTCTTTGTGGCTGTATTATCATCATCGTCATCTATGGACTTAGTATTCCAAACATACCAGCCTCCCACAACTGAAGGGCTTCTTTGCATTACCAATTATAATTGCACTGAATGCTCTACTGGTTGTGTGACATAAAAAGGAACAAAAAACTAAAATAAAAATCATCAGGCTTATTTTAACTTGCCAGAGTTGAACCCAGGTGAAAACCTTAATCAGTAACCCACGGAACCCGCTAATTAATTACCATAGAGATGTATGTATCCAACCTAATGAAGATCAAAATTATTTAAAAAAAAGAAAGTAACCCATTATTCACCACCACAGTTTCAATTACAGCTGGGAGAATAATTCCTGTTAATATATTCTCTGTGGCCTGGCTCACACCCAAAGAGATGTTTCTCAGCAAGAAGCTCAGAAGTGAGATTTGGCTTGGAAACTGGAGCAAAACACCTCTTTTGAAGTCTCAAAACAAAAAACCTCCCACTACCTAAAAAGTCCCCAAAATCACAGTTCTCCCCTTTGAAGAATACTATTTCCTAGAGCAGGACATTGGGATTAATGATTTTATCCATCCATTCCTTCATTAAGCTGGACCAAGTCAGCATTATTTGTTAACCTTTGTAATGCTTCACGCACTAGTATGATGCCAAGCTAAATTCCAAACTAAATCCACTTAAGAAAATAGAAAAGTACATTTCTTACCTGTTATTTTTTCCTTGTAACTGTGAACTCCCACTGCTGAAGATAATCTGTCAAGTTAAATTGTCTTCTTGTTTTTTTAACCTCCCACTCCTAAAACATTTAATATCACCACATATGAAAGAAAATGCAAGGAAAAACTTGTCTAATCTGTCAATGGTTACATGCCACTTCTGTTAGTCAGCTTCCGTATGAGCTTGGGTAGATATCTCAAATAACAAGGGAGACAATCTATTTCATAACAAGAAAAGAAACACAGAGAATATGCCAGAAAAACTTGATTTTAAAATACAAAAGTAGCATAGAGTTCTAGAGGCATGCAAAGGACCGGAAAACGTAGCTTTAAGTATATTACATATAGGTTATATTTCACATTAAGTTAATATAGGTCAAAAAATATTCTGTGTATTGGTTTTTCCAACAAACTATCACTATGTCCAACTACTATAGATAGAAGTACCCACCTAAAATAGAGAATAAGCTATTGCTTTTGCAAGACACCAGCACAAGAACATATACCTATTAGGTATTGGACTGATTTACTTCTTACTTAAAAGCCTATTCCACCTAGGAGCAAGTAGCGAATGAACAGCAGCATTTACCCGCATCCCCCTTTTACTCTGAAACCTTCCACCCATGTGGTCCCAGGTGATCTGTAACACTTTTCAGGACTGTGCACCCAGTACTTTTGCTGGTTTATATTTTTCCACTTCTTAAAACAAAAGGCACTGAATTTTGGATGTACTGAAGAGAAAGGAGTTGAAAGATACGCAGTTCCTGGTGCCTTTTAAGAGCTGAGAGTTAGTTTAGCAATGCACCTTTCACATCAGTATAAATATGTTAACAAGTTTCCATTTAAAAATGAGTCATCTCATTCCATCAGACTAAGAAAATAGAACTTGTCAGATTCAGATTCTGGACATTGCACAGGTTTCATTTACCTCTAAGTCACTGTATCAAACTAGCTTAAGACCAAGAAGGAACAAAAGTCCTTACAGTTATTTAGTAGCTTTTGCCATGGAAATTGACAGACCTAATCCAAAAGAACTGTGATCCCTTTTCTAGTTTCTCATAATTTATGCAAAATATGATTTATTTTTATAAGTAAAATTGTACAGTGGTATTTTAAAAGTAATTCAACTTTGTGTTGTAACAAGAGTTACTGTTCCAAGTGTGGAAGATCTCTATTTCCTCTTAGTGAAACCATTAAACCAGGCAGCAAGCTTCACAGTATAGAAAAGCTACAATAAAGGCTTGAAAGAACAGCTGTAAATTCTAGGGACTTCATATAAACTCATGAGAAAAATACCTGAATAGAGAATACTAAACAGAATCATTCAACAGTGGGACTTTACAGTCCTTTCATATAGTCACCTGCATTAATCACCCAACTGTCCATCTTTATTGCCTCTTCTCTCCTCTCCCCAAAAGCAAAGACTAAGCAAACCCTTTGCTTTCATAACAGAGTAGATCCATGTGAGTTTACCTGGCACGCTCTCAGTTCACTCTTAAGAGTAACCCATTAATCTGTCCCCACCTAGCACGTGACTACCCTCAATACTAAATCAGGTCAGCCGTGGCTACCTGGTACCCAACTGTGCAGTATTCTGCTGACAGATGCTCCAAGCCAGCTGAACACTGCACAGCTGCACTAAGTGTTTTTGCTGTACTTCTCTCCAAGGCTCAGGCTGAGGCTCAGCACTATGTTCAGCAGCACTCATGGCTAGCAGCTGCCTGGCTTGGGAGCTGTGAAGAAGCTTGCATGCATTTATCTGCAAACCAGTGTAAACCTTGAAACTCTCCGAATGTTTTTGGCCAAATACCACCATCGCAGTAGTGTGACAGTGCAGGCACTTGTGCAAAGAGCAGCAGTTCCCAGTTGGTGTTGAGCTATACACCACTCTGGAGTGGCTGGTGTAACACTAACTCCCCACTCCTTGGAAAATGCTTCATACACATATACCATATGACTGAACAGCATGAAAGTTGGGACCAAGGACTACACTATAGCTATTTATGAAGAACAGCTACCACAGCATCCTTTAAATAAAATATCTGTAGAAGAGGAGTGCCACAGAATAGATGTGCTATGATGTCTAAGTTCAGAAGTGACAGGATTTTGAGAAGGTAGGCCTATTTGGTGATACTACAAATGGTTGAGATAACTGGAAGAGGGAGCTCGTCAACAAGCTTTCAGAACTAGAAGTGAAAACATGAATCTCAAATTCCTGCCACTGCATGGAAAGTACAGCAACTGCTATAGATTCAGACAACTCATTCACATTCCTATATAAACACCAGCAAGGCAAGAAAACATTAACAACTGTACAGGAGTAATTCTTAGAAGTACAACTTATGCACATATATGAACCAGGTATGAGGGGAAAAGTGAGACTGAATACCATAAAGAAAAATCACCACTTCTACACCATCAGGAATTATTTGAACCTTTAATTATAACTGCAGGTGAAGAAACTCAGGTCACCACAATTCCTCTCATCTTAAAAAAAACCCCACAGCCCCCCAACCCCAAGCTTTGACAAAAAGGCTTTAACTAGTCAAAAAACAGGGGTGAGTTTTTGACAATAAAAAGGTAC
This sequence comes from Nestor notabilis, assembly GCF_000696875.1. Classification (NCBI taxonomy): domain Eukaryota; kingdom Metazoa; phylum Chordata; class Aves; order Psittaciformes; family Psittacidae; genus Nestor; species Nestor notabilis. The sequence continues at coordinate 61,188 of NW_009921718.1, forward strand.
ACATAAAATAGGAAAATAAAAATAAAATCCATGTCTATTCTCCCTTTATTAAGCAGTTAGTACTGGACACTATTAATGCTTAGGCCTAATCCAGCAAATGAGGTCAAAAAGGCAGCGAACCTTGCAGAATCTTATCTCAGTAAAGATGGGAACAACTGAAGAACTATTAAAGAGCTTGTTGAATGGAGAGCATGTTGATTAAATATAGCATGGGCAAAACCAAGATGAGACATGCTGGGTCATAAATTCATTAACTGCTTCCAAAACAAAATACATTTAGCAACTCACACCTCAGTACTCTGAAGCTGTTTGCAGAGGATGAGGTAACAAAAGAATAAATAAATAAAAAGGAACACGGTAAAAATTTCACTTATCCATCTATTTGATTTAGTTCTAAGCTACTAAAACTAGAAAGGGATTAGGGACTTAGAGAGCTTGGAAAAAGGGACTATAAAGAAAAAAAGTGGAAAAAAAGGATCGCAAGAGGCATAGGAAGGTTCCTGGAATAGGAAACAGGGAACATTTCAGAAAAACAAACAAGGGGCATGAAAGAGTAATTGCAGTAATGAGTTTACTGAAAAGGAAAACCATTCCCATATATTTGTTCCAAATACTACAAAGAGTCAATGAGACTGAAAAGCAATTCACTCAAATCTGAAAACACTCAAACATATAGTTGATTTTCTTAATGTCATTGCCATTCTTGGTACATGCTTAGGTTCACCTAAAGAAAGAACCAAGGTACTAGAAGGCAAAAACCTACATTCTCTGCAGAATTCACTTATGAAGTTTCGGAAGCAGCCCCCTGTGGAGTCGTGTAGG
>NW_009921718.1:62040-86790 GCF_000696875.1 Nestor notabilis
AACAGTTGGTACTTCACCCCAACTTCCTACGGAAAGCTTCTATATTCTTAGAAGACAGTCATGGGTAGGTGCTCTTCAGACTAATGCATGACCATCCTGGATTGCTCTGTATCACTGCTTTTCTTCATTAAGCTGGACTGAGCAGAAGTGCCATTGCCCAATTTGTAGTTAATGCAAATACAGTTCTTAACTGAAATACAGCTGTCAATTCAGATAACCTTACAGAAATAAGATTTTGAGAGTGGTGAGAAAATAGTATGTGTGTGGAACTTCAAAAATCGTACTTGCATCTCAGGTCTGAGCAAGACTGCAATTCATTCGCAGACGTAACAATGCAGTCTTCTGGCAGTGGTATGATTACACCAGAGCAAGTCAGACAGCACTGGTGTCTGCTCAACCCATACTGGAATTATGCACAGAGGTAGTTGTACTACCACTGGCTGACATACAGAACAGGTAAGGAACATGTTTTAATAGCAAAAAGGTACCAGGAAACAGCTCCATCTTGCAGTTTTCATTAAAGCTATGAACGGACTTACTTATCACAGAAACAAGAAACACGGAGCTCATTAGACACTGCCTCATATCAAACTGTCCTCTGCAGTCACGGAAGTTTTCTTTTTAGGCAACACAAATTCCAAGACAAACAAATTCATTATTTACTCTATTTTACCTTGCTACAGCAACACCAGGACCACAACCCAAGGATAAATCCAGTACTCCATCATGACATAATACCTTTTTTATTACAATATCCAAAAAACTGAGTATGCAAGATTTTGAGATCTCATGATCCTTTCTTCAATCTCAGGAATGTGCCATCTAAAGACTGTATATTTAAACCATAAAGGAGTTTAAATGTAAAGAAAAGAGAAAAATGCATTTTCTTCATAAACATTCTGTGTGTCTCTTCCTACCAACCACACCATCCTCTGTAAAACCCGAAGATTTCTTTCTGTAAAGCAAATATATATATAGTGTTGGTAGCCCGCCCCGCCCCAAGATCAGTTTTTATTAATCTTCTGTATTAGTGTCAACAATCAGCTACAGATACATATTACTTTGAGAATTAAATACATAATCGTTTAATTCAAACAAGCAGAAGGGCAAGAGGAAAAAGCATTATGTGGATGGCACATTTGGTTGTAGATTACCAAAACATTCAGCCTTTACAATTCAATGATTCTTTCTCTAGTAATCAACTTTCAAATAAAATTTCTCTTTGTTGCAATTACAGACCAAAATACACTAGATAGTTTTCTTTTACTACAATCTTACCATAGTAGTTTAAGAAGTACTATTACAAAATGCTTTTAATTAGTGTACTCTTTACAAAGAGTCAGAGAGGCAATGTAATAGCAGAGTACAGTGTAAAGAGTGCTTCTAGGAACTAGGAGGTTTTGTAATATACTACTCGGTAAGCGATATAGCTACAGAACTCACAGCCACAACTGTTAGGTCTACTCTCTCTCACTTAAGTAGCTGCAGCTTCAGTGCATTCAGACTGTGCCCGATGTCTCTGATCGGAGAGTTCTGCCTGTGTGAGCAATCTGAACAGATTAACACTGGTTTGAATTGAAAACACCCCTCCGTGATCTGAGCTAACTATGTAAACGTACACAGGAGAGGGGAGTTTTGAACTCAGCTGGGAAGGTGAGTGCTCGCCACGGCCACCCAAGGGAAACTCTCAACCTGAAGAGAGGTGGTCGGAGATTAACAGAACTGGAACACAAAAAAAGAGGCAAACAAAAAAAAAAAAAAAGACAAACAGCAACCGACAGAGCAAACACTTTAGAAAGAGCCTATTCCTTAAGCCTGCTTCAGATATTGCTCTGCTCTATAAAAGTGAATTTAGGACCTAAGGCTTGTAAGTTATAAGAGGCCCAGGTGGCCAAGTCCATCTTCAACGTCACTGAAGTGCTTTCACAAGATATAGCTTTTCCCCGTGTTCACTGGTGAAGATGGGAGCCTTTTTGTAGTGTTCCACCAACTCATCCATAGTATTAAAGCGACGCTGCCCAATACAATAGACATTGTCCACGAGCTGCACCTTGAAATGTTTGTTCTTCCCCGATGCCTTTAGAGATACTGAGAAGTCACTGGGCTGTTGAGAAGAATTCAAAAAGAAAGAAAAAAAAAAAAAAAGAGAATTACACAAAAGTGAACAAAATGAAGGCGTAATTTTGTGGTTTCAGGAACAAACTGTGTCATACAGCTTATGGTAATTTATGCTAGGCTTTGTTCCACAGCTTGGTGCTTTAGCTACTTAAGAAACCCAATAGTCTATTATTCAATAAATAATTGCCACCATTATTAACGTGCACAGTTAAGTCAGTTAAGTGAAAGCTCCCCAGATGCACAGTCTGAAGCCGCCAATTACATGACTAAATTGCAAATATTATCTTAGCTACTCAATCTAGAAGCAGGAGAATATCAAGGAGAAGGGAAAAACTTCCATCATGTATGATTTCCTTGCTAGAAAGTCCTGGAGAAAGCAATTATTGCAATATTGTTAGGGTGAGATGAAGAAAATTCCACATACTGCTTGTTTCAGAGCCGTGACCACTAGAGGGCCGTTCTTGCTTTGCATTGCAAAAGACAAAACCACATTCACCTTCTATCTTCATTACCACATGTATGGGGAATAATTTCTCCTATTGAGCACACCTTTTTTGTAAAAAAAAGGATAAAGCTGTAGAATAAAAACACAGTATGAATCTCACCATCAAACCACCACCCACAAAGGACAAAACGTAAGCACTAATTAAGTTATTCAGGACGGAACAATTTCGCATGATAAATCCCTTCATCTTGGCAATCAGTTGCTTTAACGAAGACAGAGCTGTCATCCCAACAGCTGGGATGAGGCCATTCTGCTTTCTGCACCACATGCTGCCAGGGGAGGGTAGAAAGGACACACCATCCCGTGCTTTCAGCTGAACTCCTCTAGCCATCGACGGCTGCTGGCTGGCCCCGGAGATAGGAGCACCGGCTCTACCCTGCGAGAGGTGGCTGGAGCAGGTGTCGCCAGCCAGGGGAAGAAATGGAATAATGAAAAATAAGAAGCACACACCAGGTTGCAGCAAGCACTTAATGGAGGTAAGTAATGCCAGATGTGACTCTGGAGGTACTGCCGCAGGGTCTCTGCCCACTGAAGGCACAGCTTCAGGCAGAAACTGTTGAATGCACGAGCCAGACTTCAGATGCAGCCTTCCTGCAGTCCCTGGTCAGGCAAGCGCCGTGAACCTGAACTTGCCCAGGCTAAAAAAAACCCACAGAGGGCTATCTGGTTCACAGCATCACCTTACAAACCACCCCAATGCAGCTGCGGCACAGCAGAGGACCAAGCAGGGGGAAGCAGGAGCCCTTGGACAATACTGCTGTCACCAGACTCCAGTTCATGTAACCACAGCCTCTGGGGTCCTCTATACTGTGTTTGCACAGTCTGATACGACACTGAGTATGTACCCAAGTAAGCTGAAAGACAGCATTTTCTCAGGAGCACTTTTTTCCCCGCAATGATGCTGGTATCTGCCCCACATACCCACACATTCTGCCTATCCCAAAATCTTGTCCCTTTCATGTCCCTGTCACCTGTTTTTTTAGTACCAGTTCCTTTCTCTGCTTCACTACCAACTCCATTTGCCTTGCCTATAGCAAACAAAGCTCCTGCCATGCCTGTTGATCTGGCTCTGGCCCAACTCCCCAGGCTCACACCTCGGCTTTGGGCAGCACGTTCTTCCCTCTTGCACTGCTCAAACCAGCAGCTGCCCACACCTCTGGACTAACCCACTTCTACCTCAAGCCACTACATTCCAGATCTACAAGCATAATTTCTTTAAAAAATATTTTACGTAACAGTCATAGGAGAATTACTTCTTCCACCTATGGTCCAGTGTCACTGGACCTTGGCCAGGTCAGTGCAGGCTCCATCAGTAAGGCTGCCTCAGGCATTGAGCAGCTCCAAAGACACATACACATAACACCCCCTGTGACTGCCAAGACAAAAGAACTGGGGAGGGTGGGGGAACAGGATGGGAAGAAATGTGCATAAAAGCGCATGTCTGGGGTTCCCAATGCCCCACCCCTAACTCCCAAGTTTGAAAACTGCTATTTTAAGCCAGCTAGCTCTGATATTAAACCCCTGCCCCCAGAGCATCATAAACAAGGCTGCACAGAGCCCACACCAAGCCTGACTTACTTTCAACACTTACGCTACTGGGTTAAAGCTAACCCGGTTGGCACCAACACTGTGCTGTAGTTAATACCCCAAGCGCAGTGTGGACAACCCCCCAGCAGCAATAACCACGCAGGCCTAGGACCTGTTTCAATGCACACCTCCATAGCCATAAGCAGCAGCCATTTAAATAGCAAGAAAGCACAGTCCTGCACAAACAAAACTCTGGGACCATGGGCTCATGGACGAGAAATTTAGGGCACAGGATCCGGGCAGTGTGCTGATGGCTGTGTTTGAAACACAGTACAAGGCAGGTTCATAGGGTCTCTTCAAGAACAGAGCTCAGGGGAGCGCATACCTGCTTATGATTCAAAAAAACAAGATCAAGCCTTGCTGACTTCAGTTGTGCTGCTTCCATGGGTGACGCCTACGTCAAACAAAAAACAGTAACCCAAAGGCCCTCATTTACAATAGAAGAACTTACAAGTGGGAAGTTCATAATCTGAACCAAACACATGTTTTTGTTTTGGGAACAGGAAAAGTTGTTATGACAAAGGTTTAAAAATAAGTGAAATAATCACTTCACACTCAGCAAAGTTTTAATGTCTTCTGACAAAGCACAGTTGTCTTCAGCATGTCAAAATGATGCGTTTTTAAAACTCTATCTGCTAAGAAACATTGTCTCGAGAACTGAAAGGGTGTGCTAACGACACACAAACTGGTGCTGGAATAGGTCTTAGACCTCAGATCTACTGACCTATGTCCCAGGCACTGGCCAGACTTAGATCTTTGTGAGATGGTCTACACAATACATTACATACTCTTCCTGCCATTTTAATTATAATGTTAATGAATGAACATTCTCCTGAACTATCGTCTATTCTTCCCAGCCTCAGAACTGCTAATTGGATTGATGCATAGATAGAAGACATTATTATTCCTTATTTTCTCCAGAATTTGTTACAAAGTTTATTCTTTTCGTGATCTGATTTAATTAAGTACAAAAAAATAGCGGAAAGGCTGATCTAACTCTTTTGAGAGCCATCATCCGGTGCAAAGAGATGGAAGAGCTCAAACAGCTGTTGCAAAAACCCTGAAACCCTTTATTGGCCTCAGAGTAGTAACTTCTACAGGATTCAAGACCAAACAGCAAAAGCAACTGGACTTGCATTTGGCTTTATTTTGGTTCCTTCCCACTTTAACAAACATGAAAAATGGTTAAAAATACTTACTAAAAAAAAAATAAAAAAATCAAACAAACAAAACAAACCTCTAGATAAACTACTGCTTTTAATATCACCATTTCAAAGTATGCTGGTTCGATGCAGCTTGAATTGGTTCCCTGCTGTCTTCCTTGGATTTGCTCCAAGTCTGTTTATTTTATTTACTGTTAAAGCTATTTTGTTTCAACTGCTGGCCAATTTTTCTCCCTTCTCCCTCTTAAATTAATTGCTACTTTTGGATGTTTGCACACTAACTCTTCCAGGATTAAAAGCCTCACATACACTAAATAAAGGCACATCAGAAGTAAGCTTTAATCCCTGAAATCTATAGAAGAGTTGTTGATTCTGCAACAGAATTCCAGAGCATAGCTTCATGGCAGGGAGCCTGTGAATATTTCTGTACCGTCATAATTGGGAAGACCTAAGCCTGAAGTTAAATCAATTCCTAAAACAGAAAATTGAATATTAGCTGTCATGCATCTGCAGCTCTTCAGTCCAGGTGTAGCAGCACTTTGATCGTTTCAGATTCCTTTATTTTAACTCCTGCTTATGACTAAGATGATCAAAGGTTAACTGGTGCCTGCAACACGTGGAAGACAACAGGTAGGAAGATCTTTCTTTAATTTTACTCCTTTGGTCAGAAACTTCACTGTCTTTTCAAAAAAATATGGAAAACTTTATCATGAAGATAAGTTATAAAGTGATATAATGGAAAACAAGTGAACTCAGGGAAGTTGTTTCCCTCTTTACAATCTCCTTTTGAGAATGAAACAAGGCAATTTTACCATAAATGGCAATGTTGAGGAAAATATCTTCCTCTCGAAAGCCTTTTACTGATCCTGTAACTTAATTTTTTCCTCTTAATCCAGTTCCACTTGGCAATGTCCTTCCTCCATCACAGATATTCTCATGCACTCACTCTTCAGACTCTTCTAGACCATATCACTTGGAGTTCCCCAACTCCTTTTACTTTCATACCCAGGTTTTCCTTCACCCCTTCTCCTCCTCAGTCACCAAGCCAAAAAAACAAGTCACAGCTCAAAAACCTAAGGTCAGGCTGAAAAGAACCATCTGGGAGTGTTAATTCTGTTTTCTACCCCTTCTACCTTATTTAGATATAAACAAATACCCTTCTTCTCTATGTAATGTTCACAATGTTCCAAAATCAATGTTTCATAGGTCAGAAACATGTATTGGCTGCATCGGTCTTCAAATGCAGCTCTAATGAAGTTTCTATTTTTCCATTTAAAACAAGCCACTGGGCTATTTCCTTAGCTTATTTTTAAAGATAAACTTTCTTCTCCTCTCTGCCATACTCATCAATCATAGCATGTCACAAAACATGACAAATGCTTCAGTTTTTGAACAGTTGCCACGTTTCATTGCTTCTATCCAACACTTGCAGGATTAAAAATATGGGACACCCTGAAAGCTACAGAATTAGCACCTCAAAAAGCATATGAACTCTCAACCTGTGCCTCCTCCCTCTGCTGTTGCTATTGCTGGACAAAGAGCACAGAAGCCAAATGCTATCTCAAAGGACTGACACAAATCCAGTCATACCTACAGCCCTCAGTATCATCTTACTACATCTACAATAGTCAGAATCACCTTAATACTATGCTCTAAAACCCCATTTAGGGCTGGTTACTATAACTTCATAACTGTGACACTATTGGCAGCCATTACTTTCTAATGAATAACTGCTTCTGAAATTGTCAAAAAAAAACTTGTAGCTCATTCATGCTAATGAATAGACCTGGTCTGAGAGAAATAACATCACCTCTGCTTCATTGGAAGACATCACAGGGCTATGAAGCAGTGGTGTTTGTGTCATCACCAGTTTTGTACCCACTCACAGCAGAATGTAAGGGGCCTGCAAGTCCCAATAGAAACTCCCTTTGAAGTTTACGGGTGTCTGCAACAGACAATCTGCTTAGAAGCTAGAAATATTGTGTGGTTGCCCTCCCACATCACCAGCCACAACCTGTTACTGCTTCCTGTTAACTACAGCATTCACAAGCACACTTGTTTCCCAGGGTGAACCTGAACAAAAAACTCTCTTCCTTCTGAATTTGCTTCTCTCCCTGGTGGAATCTTAGATCTTCAAAGCATGATGATCACCTAACCAACCCAGGCCAAGTGTCAGCCAAGACTTGTTTGTCTTGTGTTAGGTATTACACTCAGAGAACAAAAATCTGACCACTAAAGAGCCTGCAACTCAAAAAGGGTAAAAAGTGGCTGTACAGAGACTGCACAGATTAAATCTGCATTATTTATTCAGGAGTGCTGCTTAAATGAGACAACCAACTTCAGTTTTTAACCAACCGAGCAGCCTGCAACAGAAAGAACAAGTCAAGCATTACTTCTCACTAGGTATGTTCCACTTCTGTTTCCTCCTTTACATCTCCAAAGCTAAGGTGGCATGACCTAGGTATAACAGAGCTGGAAAAAATGTTATCAGTAGGGAACTGTGGCTGTTACATAAACTATGGGCCTAAACGGTTCTAACAAGTTTATGGTTCTAATAATAGTATTTCGTAATTAATGAAGATAATCAGGCTCCTAGCTACCTGACAGTGTTTGTCTCAGGATACTTTCCACTATGGCAGCATGTCTTAGATCTAAGTGCAACTGAGGAGAGTATTTCTGGCTAAGGAATCTAGCTGTGAGACAAACATCTGGTGAGTTTAAAATCTAGAGAAACATTGTAAAATCTTGCAGCTACTAGAATCTGAAATGGAAAAACATGACAGTCACATCAAATGAATATAGAATAATACAAACCTTCATCTATCCAAGGAGAGCTTTTCAGCTCAGTAACAAGAGCAAAACTCAAATCTAAGAAAAACTTTTATACAGACAACCTTTTGTAACTATGGCAATGGAAGGCTATAGAAAGCCCTAAAATAGGTCAAAAATCAGGAATGGGATTAGCAGGATGACTCGCAGTTTTATTGATGGGCCTTTTTAGAAAGGAGTAATGCCTGCATCCACAGCTTTAATAGGTGGATTCATAACACAATAGAATAGGAAGTGATGGTCTTGTGGAAAGATGAGCAAACTTTGGTCTGTTCTTTCTAGTCAAGATCTTTTGCTCTGATCGTGCAGACACTCCTGGCGACTCTTAGCCACAGCATAAACAGCCTCCCTAGTCACACATTTGAAGTATGGCAACTGTCAAAAATTTAACAGTTATTAATTTTTATTTGTTCCATACATAATGAGCTTGAAATAGATCTTTTATGATCTTTTTCTTAAGTATGCCCATTCGCTTATTATGTCACTCTTGGCACTTCAGGAGAAACACCCCTCTCCCCCCCCAACCCACAAAGTAGCTATCCCCAATGCTTTTATAATTCACATACATAAACAAATTATATGATGGTATGATATATAAAGATTAGGGCAGACAAGTTTGAGATGTAAAGCATTTCTTTTAACATAATAAAACCTAGAATTCTCTAGCAGTACTAAAACAAAGGAGGTCTTTACATGCGTAACTACAGTTTTCCTCATTACTCAAAAAAACCCCTAAATATAAGATCTGTAAGACCAGATCAAGATTAGGAAAAGGTGGGGCGAAGTCAGATAAGTTCCTCAATTCAGCAATTTTTTTAATTGCATGTGTGCAAGAAACTTGCTGTAATAAGAATTGAGCAAATTTTCTGGGATTCCAGTAACAGATGCTGGAAACAACTTGAAGACCACATTCTGCATTAATCTTTGCGTGCTCCACGAGCAACAATTTCCCCAGCAACAACGCAAGTAGCAAATTTGAAACTGCTTTGAATACAAGTGTGTTTAATGCTACGATGTCATATTAAGTTGAAAGGTTACTGTGTCCTTTCAAGGAAATTCATTTGCTCCAGAGGCATACTCTTAAGAGCTAAGAAACAAGCCATAGCACGGTGGTCACTGTGACATGGCATCTGCTGAGAAATGGCTGTGCATTTTTGTATTTTAAGTAATGTATTAACTTTCAAACTTCAAAGTCCTAGCACTTTCTAAAAAGGCAGAAGGAAATTGATAGCTACTGCCTCAGGATAACCCCACATGCAGCATCCAGATTTGATAGTGAGCTTCTGTCTGATGGACAGACACACCAAGGGTACACTGCATCCAGTATATCCGCCTGCCCCTGCCAGACAGGATGCTACTTTGAAGAGACAGCTGAACTACTGTAATTTAATGATTACCATAATCCTGTAGTAGCTTTCTACATTTTAGAAGACTCTATGCCCCACTTCAGTCTCTTCTTCTGTTGACTAAACAAACTTGATTCCTCTCAGGCTCTGTCAGTCATGTTTTCTAAATTTCTGATTTTCTTCCTATTCTCCTTTGGTTCATTTGCATCTGGCTTCACTAAGTTAGTAATTACAGTTAACTAAGAGCAGAAATAGGAACTCGATGACACAGAGCTTCAAACAAAGGGGAGTTTGACAGCTATCATGTCTTCTTCAGAGCAAATTCATCAAGGAAAGATGCCTGAGATTTAATCAGACAACAACACTACTGGATGCAGATCAAGAAAAAGAAAAAATATTTGGGACTGTTACAGAATTATGTTTTGTCAATAACGTTCTATATGATGTAAAAATTTCAGTATAGCAAGAGTCCTAACTTCAGTAATAATAACAATAAACTACTACTGTTTTCCAATAATTAGAATGCAAAGTTGTATTTGGATACAGAAAACCCTGCAAAATTAACAATTTCCTTGTCTTTCAGCTGTTGCTCTGCTGTCACTCTAAGCCTCTATTCATGTCCCTTGCCAAGAGCCAACATGCCAGCCAACCCCAAGTTTTAGTACTGCATATAAGAAACACATGAAAAGTCAAATTGAAGCCCAAAATACTTAGTTGTTTGTCCACTAAAGAGTATCCTTTAGTTTGCACTACCTAATGAATCTTCCTTAATACCACCTCAGATTTTTACTTCATTTTGGGACCTCTTCTGAGTACCTGAAATTGTAACTTAGGAAGAACAGAATCAGCAAATGATTCTGTTCCAAAATACTTCCAAAAAAGTATCAGGAGCTAAAAGGATCTTTACTCCCGGATTTGAACTCAAGCTTAATTCTCCCCTTTACTTAAAGCAAGCTCTTTGTTTTCTTCCAGCATGCAGTCATGCCAACACCCACTACTGACTAGTTACTGAAACAATTTACATGAGGAATAACATATGAGAATAGTTTTTCCCTGATTTATAGACAATTATGATAAAGAATACCTCAAGTTCTAACCAGAAGTGATAAAGGCAATCAATACAGCCTTTTGAAGACATGAGAGTCAAGAAATCTTTCTAAAAACATATTATGGCTCAAGCTCTATGCAGTTGACCCTGCTTTAGTTTTTATTTGCAATCTACATTGTAAACCAGGATAGCCCACAATACAGGCACAGTGAAACCTGACACAAAGATGATAGATGTCTGTAGCTGCGTATGCTATACTGATTTTAGCAGTATCATATGCTCAATTTAGAAGACTGTGCTAATATAACTATTAATTTTGAACTTCTATATGTGAAGCAGCAAAATATGGAGACATCTATGAAACAGCAATTTGTCTTCAGGGAATGGTCCTACAACTGAGACAATAAATGTAGAAAAGCCCTAATTGCAAATTCATATTTGATTCAAATTTTTTTCATAGCTTTTGAAAAACCTATTAGGGAATTATTAAAATCTGTCACCTTTTCCAAACCACAGTTAAGGGATAATAAAATTTTGAGCACTTTAACTATGAGTTCTCTGGCCTCAGCATGCACGAAAGGCCTTTCAGTGTAATTTTAAATCTGAACTTTCAGGATTACAAGGATCCCTACTCAGTATTACTTATATCCCTCTGATGTCATCAAGGCTCAATTTACAAAGCATGTGAGCTGCCGACTTGACCCTCACTGTTGTGTTTCGTAATCTTAACTATTAGATACAATACTTTAGATTGTTTAGGTTGTAATAAGGTAAGTAGAGCAGAAATACATTATAATGGAAATTTAACCAATAAAGAACCTATATTACTGTTCAATTAAAAGCAGAAAACTGACCAATGCGAAGACCCCATTTGAAATTACCTTTAAAATCAAATGACTAAATTTGCAATTCACAAGAACTATTTTATCTTGTAGTGCTGTAAATTTGAGGAAGATTGCACATAAGGAACAGGTAAAAAGTCAGACTGAAGCCTGAAATATTTACTTGCTTGTTCATTAATTAACCCCTCCTGGATAACACAGACCCAGCCATTAAATTTCAGCGTAAATGTCACTGCATTTCAGTAACAGACTGACTCTTAGAAGCAGCAAGTGTATCGGTTGGTAATGCCTACATATAGGGAAGCTGTTAGTGGTCATGCTTGCTAACCCAAGCATGGGGTATTACAAAGCCTGCTGGGCTGAGTACCACTTACCGAAGATTCACTATCTCTAACAAGGAAGTCTCCTTCCACTCCCCTTTCATTCAGGGCACATTCTGCTTGGTGCCGGGTAACATTCCCGTAATACCACTCTCTTCCAGCAAACCGTCCAGTAGAAGATGGTCCCGTGTAGCTTATCTGAGGTGGATGGGAAGTGTTAATGGTAGGACCATCACTAATGATTACTACATAGTTTTTAGGAACAAGACCAATTTGCCCTCTGGAATTTTTACATTTCCACCATTCTGGGTCATTTTCTGGCTTTTCAATGACTTCCATTGTTTCCCCTTTTTCAAAGTTGAGCTCTTCTTCTGTGACGGAGCTGAATGGATACAGTGTCTGAACAACATGGAGTACTTTGGTGCCCTGGCCGTTACTCATGGAAGCGCCTTTCCTTAAGTTGAGAAAGCTGGGTGAATCTGCAGTTGCCTCCTCAACCTCCTCTACCACATAGTTCGAAGGAAACCAGCCAATCTGTCCATTGTAGCTACCTCTCCACCAGCCGTCGCTGCATTTCTCCATGACAATCACTCGGGATCCTTTAACGAGGGACAGTTCATCCTCCCTCTCTGCAACATAGGCGAATTTCACATAGGCTGGAATGTTGAGATCATAAATCCGGTCGGCACTGCTGCCGTTGGACGGGTATTCTGCGTCTGTACTAGGGGTAGGTGAGGCGTCTCTCGCGCTCGTCTTTCTCTTGGTTTTTCCCAAACCTGTTGAAGAGAGAAATGTAAAGTGGTCACTTGGAATGCTCGGCCCCAGATTGCAAACACTGGATTTGGTTATGTGCTCCTCCGTCACAACACTGCTAAATGGAGATCTCTTTTGTACCATTACACAGAAACAGTAACACCTTTAAGAGATTAACATCCAGCTGATACACCATTAGCTAAGGAGCAATTTGTGTTATAACTGCTCTGTTTCCCTCCCAGAAGTACCAGAGTTTGAACATGCCTAAACCCAATGGTTTCTTCACACTACAAGAACAGCTAATCACTGGAACGTTGCACAGCTTGCTGTTATGCCTCTTAAACATCCAGCCAAAAGATCATGCCTTTTAATTTTAGTGATGACTTAAATTTGGCTTAAGCAAAACTTGAAAGAAAATCTACAAAAATAAACTAGCACAGCAATAAAAGGTTAAGTTTCTCTGCAGATTACATTTTGTTCTCTTCATCCTTCAGTCGGTCCCCAGGCAGCTACAGCTGCAACTCCTCCCTTTTGAAATGCACACCTCTTTTATCCACAGTTCATCATGTACTATAAAAGCATAAACCTGACTGTCAGGAAGACCATTTGCATCCATTCCCCTAAAATCTGTAAATTCTGACATACTGTCGTGGCTATAATTATAGTGTGAAATACAATGCACAGAAGAAACAGCAATAACATTAAATACGTAACTTTTTTTTTTCCTTAGAGGAATTGTTTAAATATGGAAGAAAAACTGCACAACACACTTTGTGTACTTTTCAAACTTCTGCAGCAAAGACTGCTTAAGCATATATAAACCCCAGAAAGATAAAGCGAACAAGTAGTCCTTTCTGGTGAAATCCACTTCAAAAAGTTCTGAGGAGAAAAACGATGAAGTCTCAGGATAGCACAAACCAAGCAACACACAGTATGTAAGCGACAGAAAGCAGAAACCAACATAGAAGTAGGAGCTTTTGTACTTTTCTCCACGCTCCTAGAAGCCTTGCTGGCAGCTGAGAGATTCACTTAAGACACAATGAGTACATGCTGATCATGGCAGATTGAATGAGAACAAATAAACAAATAAATAGGACTTTGCTTGTCTTGCTTTGAACAATTTGATAGAAGGAGATGCATGCTATTTCATTTTTAACAGTTCAGGACTATTTAATCTGGCTACTCCACTGCTGAAAAGTGCATCTGCTTTTTGAATATATATACCTACATATGTACATGCATATACAATGGATAACTTCATCAAAGCTGCTTATTCAGTGCAAAACTACCTGGTTTATTTCACAGGGCTAGCTGTACAGCACAAACAGCACACACAGGATCACACAGGGACTGCTAACGAGAAGGGTTAAATACATTAATTAATACATTCTGAAGGTCTCTGAAGACAGCAGAAAATTCCAATGATCCTAAAGTGTTTCCTGACCTTCCCCAGCAGCTCCTTGCTTCCTGCAGGAGCCTGCTTACATCCTAATGTCATTCTAACTACACCGGTGGCTGCACTTTCACGCAAAATGAGAGAGAGCAGCTTATTGTACTAGGGGAGACAATCACAGGAAAAGCATGTCCAAGCAAGCACTAATCGGAAGCTGGCCAAGCTCCCATCTCTGCCAAGACTGGAAATTTTCATCAGTTTAGAGATCATTTTCAACAAAAAGACAAGGATGTATCAGAGCTAAGGAGCATTAAATTAGGATGATATAAACAAACACAACTTCTTGGTTGTTCTGTTAGGAAAGAGGGGAAATTACTTGTTTTAATTTCATGGAAAACAAGGAACTGTTATTTCAATAGATTCACCCTACATAAAGCCCTACACTGAGATTGAACTTTCCAGATTAAAAGCTTAGGTACTGATTTGCTTTGTGATGCAGATATGCAGCACCACTTCCTGGAATTACAGCAGGAAAACTAATAAAATAAAAGAAAAACTCAAGCAAATGATGAAGTAGCTGGCCAGGAGAAAGCAAGCTGACAACCAGAGCAGAGAGAGAACTGTCAGATATGGGGTTGCAGGTGTGATAAAAGAACACCATAAACTGAAGTATCTAGAGAAAAAAATGTTGACAAATAGGTGAAAACATTCTCAAAAGAAAATCTGAGGTCTGACAAAGTTATTTGAACATTTAGCAAAAGGTTATCATCCACCCTCACTTTCTTAAATTGCATCTTTTCCCACAAACCTTCCAGTGCTGCATCTGGTGTTTCAAATGTTCCTTTCTGTCCTCCCAAGTCAGCAAACACGGTGGGGGAAGGAGGGGGATAATCAGAAACTTTGCTTTTTTTCTTTGTCAATAAAGACAGCCGGAGCTCTTCAGTTTAAGCTTAACTTTCAATCTAACCAAACTTTTAAAGGCTGATAGCATGATTAGCCTTTTGTAACAGCAGCGATGTACACCAAATACTGTGTTTCCAGCTGGTTTGACCAAGGTAACTAAGTATGCAGAGACCCATCTGCAGCCAAGCACAGCAAAGGGCGTGCACAACATTATCTAGCACTCATTTTTTTCTGTGAGGTTACAGCATTCATAGCTGCGTCTATGACAGAAGAGGAAACAAGTTGTTCCATGAGCAAAATAAAGGAAATCTGTTCCTGTTTTATTCCTTACACCTCCTGCCACACTACTCCTCCTTTGCTCCCTCATCTCCTGCAGGATTCACAGTAAGTCCCTTTACCCTGTGACTGCCTTCATATACCCAAGTCCTCATACCTCCGGTTCCCCACTGCCATCTCCAAACTGCCTTCAAAGCACACTCCATCTCCCCTGGTGCTGCCCTCCCTTCCTTCATTGGGCTGGCCAGCCAAGCTCGTCACCCAGCGCCCCGCTGCCTTTCGGCGCTGCCTGGACTAAGCAAAGCTGGGGGTGCTCTGGCCTCTACTCCAGTGAGGGACACCAGCAATAACCCTCCCAGGCACAGAGTTGGAGAAACCTAGTTAGTTTATCTCTGCCAGTCTGTCAAGTTTGCTTAAAATTGGCTGAGTTATCAAGGGTGGACAGATGGATGGACGATGACAGCTGACTGTAACAGCATGACTGGTGTAAGCTTCATTTCCTTAGGAAACAAGTCTAAAAATACAATTTAGTAGGATGGCTGGTCATAGCTAAGCACGAATAAAGTTAGGACAATTATAAACTTCGTATGCGTCTATGACAAAAATCACAACTCCGTTAAAAGAAAAGAAAGTACAATCTACATGAGTCATCTTTGGAAAAGTAAACACTGCCATTACTTGTTACTAACAGAAACGTTCACTTACTACTGTTTGTAAGGGTAACCCTATTATGTCTGAATGGAATGAAACCTACATAAGGCATTTCATGGAAACCAAAACATTCAAGCACTTCAGGAGTCATATCCGGAAGAGTCAAATATACTTGTGATTGCAGTCATAATTTTGTCATTTTTGTTGTCTCTGTTTTAATGAAAACTTACCTACTAGTGAACTGCAACTGTATTTTCCCCATTCTGACTCATTGGTTACAATTCACCTGAAAACATAATCCTTTGTAATACAACTAGTTGTTAAGGAAAAACCTAAAGCAACGGATTAGCTTTCAAGCGAGGGCAAAAGAATGGGTGCAAAAGCTTTGCAGAGCAGCAGAAAGATTGTTTTACGCTATGGCATTTCATAGGAAATAATGCTGTTCACAGTCTACAGCTGACCCACACAAAACTGGTTCATTTCTGTTCTTACAAACAAGTTGCCAAGTGATGCGAGAAGGTTTAATTTTTAGGTGGATATATTGCTGAGATAAAACGCATAAAATGGCTAGCACCATTTCCAGAGAAGGGATCCATGACAAATCCTTTTTCTTTCTGCAGCAAAAGAAATCCTCTGGCCCCGAGGTCATTCCTAGGGAGACTCAAGAAACATGCCTCCCACATTACTTCATGCCCTCTTCCTTTCCTCGCTCAGTTGCAGCTCTGAAGAATAGCCTGTTTTGCGAGCAGCAGGCCGAAGGAAGACCAGTTTCCTATGAATTTGCTTCCTGTCTAAGTCCCCATTGTGCAAACCCCAGCTTTGCACCCTTTCATTACCAGTGGTGAAGGCTCCGTGATGGCCTTCCCACTGTAATTCTAGGTCCTCCAGCTCACACCTACAGTGTCGGTTCTCTGCAGCACGTCCAGCCTTCCCATTTCATGGAGAGCTCCTTAAGCTCCCTCAGGAAATGCCGTGAGCCCTGCTCCCAACCTGAAACCTCAAAGTGGTGAAATTTGCTCCTGGTCACTCCCCTTTGGCCTGACACTGTGATAGTGCCAGTTCCCCTACCCCTGCTTGTGTCTTCTCCCATGCTCCTGGCCCAAAGCTTGGCCACCTATCAGACAGCACAGATGCCCCAACTGCCCAGCCTTCTCCTATTAAAACCAAAAGGATTTCTCTATCCTCCTTCTGCCTTCACTTAAGGTGCTGAAACAAGGATGCACAGCTACCACCTTTGTGAAAATTGGTGCTTAGGGTAAAGAAGTTTAAGTGTGTTTAAAACTTTATCCTAATACATACTTCATCAAATACGCATAAAACATTTGTATAGAAACGGATTTTTTTGCCACTAGTAAAAACTCATATTCAATTTCTTAATTATGGTTTATATTACATACTCCCTTTACTAGAAAAATCCCATTTACAAAACATTTTTAATGGTTTAATGCCCAATTTTAGGAAGACTTATTTGATGATTCTTCCCACGCTCCCGCGAGCTGGTGTCCTTGCCTGAAACAGATGAGTAACCACACTTTGTATTTTAACTGGTTTTGCTCATCCCCAGAGGTAAAAGAAAAGATTCACTGACGTGGCTGTATAATGCATTTCCACACGCTTATCTGTACTCACATTTATTTCATTAAGTTCTATTTAAGAATAACACGCACTGAACACTGAAGATATTTGCAGTCAAATTCTCTAGCATTTCCCTCCCAAGACTGCTCCCTAATTTATTACACCTCATATGTAGCTTAACTTTAAATAGACTAAATACAGTTGTGTTTCTTTTCAAAAAGGATTTTAAGTTTTTCGATACCTCAGATTGACTCTTCCATTCTCCCGCCTTCTGCATGTAAAAAAGGTCAGTAAATACTCAAAGCCAAATTCTGAAAAATAGTTGGCAATGAGACTAGTGTCATCTGAATTCTCTCAATCTGTCTTTCCTAAAACCTTCTCTGATGTACAAATCATGAGCAAAAATATTTTCTGTAGCTTAACCTGCACATCAAATCAAATTCACAAGATAAAAAAAGGCCTTTCAGAAAAAAAGTGCAATACAAGAAAACTGTATTGCTTTGAGAAATGATAAATGCAACATGTAATTTCCAAAACAGAATTCCTTAATCCAGAACTCCGTGAAAGAGACCACATGCCACTAAATATGCCAAATACAACATTTTAAGAAGCCTCCAACAACTTATTAAAAGATTGAGGGCCATTACTGAAGGAGACCCTCCTCCCCAAAATGGCCTTTAAACTATAAAAACCATTGCAAAACCAATAAAAGAGTCTTAACACAACCAAATTCTTGTAAACTACTTCCTCTTGAAGGGTCTAGATTTCTACTAAATGTTATCCTTCAAATATCCTGTATCAATGTCGGAGTAGCTATTTTTAGTCTAAATATACAGCTGGAATATAACAACAAATGCTGCTGTTAATGCTGCCCATGGCAATTAGAAAATCAGCTTTTTATACATTTTCTTTTATTGCTATATTTACATCTTAATAGATTCTTTTTCATAACAAGTCAGAACTGATTTTTGTACCATGTTCTCAACCTTTTGTGTTTGAAATCATTTTCTATCAGTTACTAAGTATTATAACAAAGCTGTAAATCAACAAAAAATTAAGTATTATAAGGATCATTAAATAGATATCTTGAATTAATAGTCCATCAAATACTGCCAGCTACTTTCCTTCACAGTCTATTTACAAATACAACAGCTTTTTCTCAATTAAAAAACTAAATGATGCTGTATCACTTAGTCAAAACACAGGAACTGATACTAGAGCTGAATTAAAAGCACACTTAATGCACAGTCAAAACCGAAGGTGGGTAAAAAAATAGTATATTTAATTTGTTTGTCTTTAAAACAGATTTTGCAGATTTTTTAATCCTCCAGAAATATGATGCTCTGCCCACTTGAAAAGGCAGGCAGGACTAGTGAGGCTCTCTGCCTTCTCACTAGCCCTCAGGTTACCCAAACTGGCCATGGCATCCACAAAGAAACTTGCTCTGCCACGAGGTTAGTACCCAAAAATCAACCCATGATGCATGGCTCTGTCAGAAGCTGACTAGCTGGCATGATTTTAGTGAGATGCGTGCAATACTGGGCTGATTCTGATGGCTCAGCAGGAGCCCTGTGGTGCTTTGCAGGGCTGAAGTGCCTCCCCTTTCTTGCATGGGATGACACACTGGCCCAACTTCCCGGTCTTCACTCCATGGCAATGCTTTTCAGCACCATGCTCAGCTTCAGCACTCGAGTTCGCAGCCATTCAGTATCAAACTGACCAATTTATAAAACCAAAGGTATTGAAAAGAGGAAGAAAAGGGAGAAAATTCTGGGAGACATGTCCTTCAACTTCTGCCTTAAATCTTATCCATGCTGCCACAACTTTCACGCAGGCTGTCAAGGCATGGGTTTTAAACATAACATGAATGAGCATTTGAAAACTTATTTATGGGAAAAAGTAATTTAAAGATTACCCAATAACTGAAATTTCCTTGTGTTACTGGTCATTCTTCTTTGAATTAAAGCAAACAAACAAAACACAACAAAGCAGTTACTTTACAATTTGTACAGTTTGTGTACTTCTAGAGTAAAATGCTTTGAACAGTTACTACCTGCTTTATGCTTAAAAAAATGAAATCAAGCCACCACAAAGAGCATAAGTACAGTATGTTTTTAATGAGAATATTTTTATTTTAAGCATATTTTTAAAAGAATATTTTCTTAAAAAAAACCCCCATATTATAATTCTAATTGAAACAAGGCACTGCAGAGCTTAAAGATTTAACCTTACTAAAATCTATTAAGATAGCTTCCATTAAACAGCTGAAACATTCAAGCAAAAGAAGTTTAAGGAAGTCAAACAAACGAGCTAGGAGAACTCCCAGTGTAAATACCCAGAGCAAGAGCTTGTTCAGATACTGGATAAAAATAGTCACCTCTAAAAGAGCAAGAAAGAATATTAAAAAAAAAAAAAAAATTCTGTTAATCTTAGTGATTTAAAAGTTAAGAAATGAGATGGAAATATGTTTTAGTTCCCCCAAATGTAAAACCACATTTTACAGAACAGCTCTCCTAGTTCTAAAAATCTTCAAGGCAGAGGTAACCAGAAATTCTTGTTGAATGTAGTTATCAAGCGTTTTGCATTAGAAGGAGCAAAATCAAACAAGTTTATCAAAGGATGCTTTGTGATTTTTTTTTTTAGAGGTAACATTTATTCACAATTTTAGACATTTTTTGAGATACTTAAAATCATTATTTTTCTGGTGTATTTCAAGAGAATTGCAATTCCATCTGCTTCACATATACGCAGTAAAAAATGATCCTTTTCTGTTTACCAACTTATTCATCCCAAATACTAAGGCTTTGAATCACATTGCATATTAATGGTTAGTAAGTATGCAAAGGGTCAGTGTCTTTTCAAAACAAAAAAAGCTCTGTATTAAGTTGTAATTAACTTTTCAGGAAAATTCTTAGGAAAAAGCATAAAACTATGTAAATTAAGTAATTAATTCACCCAATACAGAGATAAACACATAACTTCTTGACAGCTGGAATGTCCAGATCAGACATTCATTTTGGCTTTGTTATTTATTATTAATTTTTTTAATAATTTGAAATAGATTTTTCTTTGCTTCTTTATTAAAAAGGAATTCAGCAGACTGAGGTTTCTTCTGTTACAGAGAAAGAAAAACCAAGCATTTCTGCACGTTTTCAGTCTGCAACCTCCCACCCCTTCTTCTCCCTCTCCACCTACACATCCAGTTTCCAAGTGAATGTTCAAAGGCCATGATCCGTATGGGATAGTCAGTATTTTAGAAGCAACATCTCCATCAATAGCATTCTTTAAAGGACACTCTTATAAATTCCAGACATCTTCAACTGCATTTGTGATAGAGAAATGAAGTTTTACAGCTCTATTAATGATTTTTTGTATCTTCTTTAAGAAGCTCAATATCAAAAAGAAAAGCCACACTAGAACAAATCAGAAAATGGAAACTGTTCTTTAAATGTCAAAGCAAAACTCCGACATTTCAACAACCAGGCTGCTTTATCCCTATGTTTTTCAAATACAGGAAAATGTAGTTTCAAAGTTCCCCATACATCAAATACTATTTGGTATGGAGGCTTCCATAAAGAAATCAACTCAACAACTGTATTGAAAAGCAAGTACTGCATTAATTCCTGTAATTCAGACTGTGTTAAACATGCCTATCTTATCAGGAAAGGTACATTGGAATTCCAGTACAGATAATGAGTTTCCTGTACCCAGTGCATTTTAGAGCAAGAGGTTAAAATCAAAGATGTATTACAGGAACACATGTGGACAGAGTTCTTCCAAGGGCATCAAACACATGATCCAAAGGCTTCCATCAACTGCCTCATGTATGTTCATGTATGTTTCCCCAGTGGCAAAGTGAAGTAGATAAAGTCTTACTAGGCAACTATAAAATGGCCTTGGGATTTTAAATCCTCTATGGAATAGGAAAACTGTCATCTCAGTCTCAAACAGAAGGCATATAAAGTGAATGGGGTTTCTCAGAATCTGTAGTTCCAATTTCTGTCTACAAATTTAAATTGAAGACAGCTTGCTTTAAATAGACAGTCTTTGCTTTCAAATAGAGATAATTTAAAGATACTTCGTAATCTTATTAAACTGCTCTTTTGATTCTGTAGGATGCCCTGATAAGAAAAAATAACCAGGTACATTAAACACACGGCAGCCCTACAGTTCCAAGAACGGACTTACAAGGTATGGGGAGAAGGCACAGCAGTCCTGTAGAACTTCCCAGTGCTTTCTGTTCCCTTGATGTAGAGAAGAAAATCTCCACCATTCTGCCCTTCCTTCATAAACACTTAACGTATTGACAAAATTCCTTTCTGCATGAGGTGCTCCAAACTGTCTACCCCAATACAAATCCTTGTCCCTCAGCAAGTACACAACAGCTTATATTTCCCTTCCTCCTCTAGCACTTGATGGAGAGATGATTTCTATTTAGCTATCTTGCATTTATATGAAGTAAAAGAGGTACACAGGACAGCTCAAGGTACAAATCCAGCTTGCTAACATGAACCCACTCTTTTTGTTTTTGTTAAAAAATGAAAGTTACAGCAAGTAGGAAATAGACTACCCCAAACAGAAGATTATGGCCCTCCAATTTAAAGACTCTTCCACCTGAGATGGAATTATTCTATAATTTGGATATGGTAGATTATAGTACTAGCTTGGTCTTTTCACTTCTTGTTTGCTCAAATTTGCTCTCAATTCTGTACATGAAAATGAAAGGCCTAATAAGTATTATGATTGCAGATTGAAGTTCATATCATCAATCTCAAACCTGAACAGATAAATTACAAAGCAGTAACTATACAACCCCTCAACTCAAAAAAATGCATTAGAAAACAATGATCCAAATACTGACCAAAGGGCAATCTCTCAGCATCAAAAAGCTCAGGATTGTCTCTCCTGAACGTAACGTAGTCAGCTACTCTTTAAGGTTATAGTGTTTTATTCCAGCTGGCCCATGCCAACACCAAGAATGATGTAAAGCCTCAGTAATTCTGCTACAAAGGTCAGAATGACAATGCTATCCTATACTATATCTTCAAACTTTAAATACATGTTATGAGAAAATCTAAAGTATTGATTACTTTTATCTTTGGAAACCTCAGTACTCCTTAGAAGCCTATCACTGATACTGCAATTTTACTCAAAGTTCCCTTCAGGAAATGAAACCAAAGTAAATACCACCTTTTCTTCACTAACTTCCTCTCTGAATTGCAATGTCCATAATCTAGGGCTCTTGGTTATTTGCAGCTACATAAGCAAAACCAGACCTCTCCATCACTGAAGGGAAAATAATAGGGGAAAACAGCTCGCTTCATGAAACAGCCCATCTCCCCCGAGCTTTGGCCCTCACAGCCAAAACCTAAAACCTCACAACTCACACATGAACTAAAGCAATTCCTTCTGTAGATTAAAACTCAATAATGAACCAGCAATACAGAAACAAATTTTGCTCCTGATCCAGAGAACAACCTCCTGAATTAACAAATAGAAGAAATATCTTACAGGTTTGCAAATTGGCAGATCCCATATACAAGAACAACAGCATTTTCACTACACCAAAATATATTTTCCTCTTCTTTCTTCATCTTCTCTTTTCTTTCATTTACAAGTGTCAAAGACTGATAAACAGGAGTGATGGCAATGATAGTGTAGAGTTTAGATGGTTTACAGCCAAAGCCCTAAATCAATTTTCTGGTGCAAAATACAGCTACAAATAGTCACCTAGCAGAAACAGCACCCTGAATGTCCACATGGATAACCTGAGACCACAAAAACTACTTGTAAGTAAACAAACCATATTTACCATTGAAGTGACTCTCAAAGAAAGCCATTTCTGCCACTGGAACCCTCCTCTTTCAAAAGAAGAGTGGTGGGTGTTTTCTCTCACATAGCAGGTTTATGGTGGGTGTCTGCACACATTACACGCTATCTTGATTCCTGCTTTACAGATGTGCTCCACAAAACGTAACATTTTTGAGACTTAGAAAAAGGAAGGAAATCTTCTCTTGTACATTCTAAGACAAAGCTCAATTTTTTTGGCATGAATGTTAATTTAGTAATTTCGTTTGCACGGCATGAAAATATGTCACAGAACGGTCACCTATTGTTCAAGTCTTCAAAAAACCTGAGAAACAGAAAGCAAGGAAACCTGAGTGGGACCAGAGAAAAAGAAACAAGTTTATACTCCAAAAGACCCTGGAAGATAAAATGTTAAGACAGCCCAAGGCCTTAAAAGAAAAAAGGAGAGATCCAGTGATATTGAAAGACTTATTTGGAGATGCATGTTGAAGGAAATTTCCACATCTAAATGAGAATTCCCTGATGGTGCTAAGAGCGTAGAAAGAGCTGCCACTGTCAGTTCAATATAAAAAAATCACTTGCCCTTTAAGTCACTAGAATTCTTTGGAAAATGGTGTCTCTGAGAGTATATACACAGGTTATTGATTTATGCCAAGCATCTTAGTTCATTCTTTAGAAGGGTGACCCAGCTATACACATAAAACAAGGTATGCACAAGACCTCAAAATCAGTTGCTGTCAACTGTTTCTTCTCTGTACCACCTTCATGCACTAGGCCACGAAGCTGAAGGAGAGGACAGTATACAGAACACACAAAGATCCCATTTTTTTTTTTAAGAACTGTGGTCACTGCATCCCCCTATAAGCACATGCTTATGGGAAGGGTCCAACCCAGGCAGCAGAGTGCAAAACAGTGCAGCCAGAGTTCTGCTGCTTCAGCAGACTTCAGTCCTCCCAGGAACCTGAGGGGAAAGGAGGACAGAAGAGAACACAATGCAAGAAATCCAGTACATGATGTGACTTGCAAAAAACTTACTCTATTTTCTCTGCCTCAGAAGACATAATTAGGATATTGCTTGAAGGATTTTATTCTATGGAAAAAAAAGAAACATCAAGAGTTGAAGAGACTCAGACATAAACTTTTTACACCAAGACAGCAAAAGGCCCTGCCACCGCAGATGGAACATGGTGTAGGAAGAGCTACAGGCAATGGGGTGACTCTCTTTAATACAGAACAATGAAACTACCTCGTGAGCAAATTTTTGGGCTTGCTCTAAGCCAAACGTGATAACATGCTGAAGCATAACTGCCTCAGAGAATGGCAAAAACATGAGTCCATGAAAGTGACAGCTAAGTGAAGTAGTGCCACCAAAGCCACCAGTACATGCCGCCACATTGAGTTAAGGTGATCCTTTTATCTTTTCAAAACATAATTATGACTAAAAGACTAGTTTCTGAGATCTGTAAATGTCAAATTCTCACTCAGTATGGACTAAACCAGCAAGATTTATTTACGCCTTCAGCCTTGCAACATTTTACTGCAATCATCATATTAGAAAAATCTGCTGAAAGGTAGGACACATCATGGTTTCTATTATATTATTCTTTGTTGGCAACATGGACAGTGGGATTGA
>NW_009921719.1:0-11418 GCF_000696875.1 Nestor notabilis
GGAGGAGCGGGGGGTCACCGGGGGCCGCTCCGGACGCTCCTTGGCGTGGCTGACAGGTCTACCCGGACCACAGCGAGCGGGCTGACAGCCGTGAACGGCTCTAACACCCACACCACCACCCCCCCCCCGGCTTTGGGGTTGGTTTGTTTCCTTCCTTGTTTCCCTCGCTCTGTTTTTGTCACAGTCGAATTTCCAGCAGTCCTGTTGAACACATCAACAGGAGAGATTGAATCTGAGTTCCACACGTACGTCCAGCCCCAGGAGCATCCTATTCTCTCCGAATTTTGCACAGAACTGACTGGCATAACACAGGTACGATTACTATTTTAGCATTATTTTACACTGGTGTAATTGCTATTTGTTACATTCTTTAAAGAGGCTTTTAAAGAGCTAAGAAGAAATACACCTCAAATGACTTTCAGTGCATACTAACACATACTTCTTGTTCCATTTCATAAAGAATCAGGTTGATGAAGGGGTCCCCCTAAACATTTGTTTGTCACTGTTTTCGAAATGGATTCAAAAGATACAAATGGAGAAGAAAATTGTATTTGGTACAGACATCCTAAGTAATTCTACTTCAGAAGCAAAAGCATGTACCTTTGTTACTTGGACAGGTAAATAAAATTCTAATTTGCTTTCTCTGGGGAGTAATACACATTAAAAGATTAACTTTTGGTGGTTCTAGTGAGATTTTGTCTCCACTTCCAGGGAGTCAAACCCCTGTTATTAGGTATTAAAGATGTCCAATACTGGGTAAGGCTGAAAATATGAAATCCACCGACTCCTGATGTGTTCCCTACATCTTTGTCTCCAGGATCTGTTATATTTTTCTGCTTTACATACAGACCATTGTGTCACCATTCTTAATGTGTCTAAATGATTTAGTAAGATCTTTGAGATCTTTACCCATCTGGTGTCATTCTCTGCTAACAACAGGCATTCACTAACCCTCATGTCCCACTGCAGCAACCCTAGGGATTTCATTGCGTTAGCCTGTGCTTCCTGTCCAGTGCTACAGGATGCTACTACTATGTTGATGTTATGTCCCTTTATGCATATTTCAGGCCAGTTCTTTAATGACAGATTATTTGTGGGGTTTTTTCCTTGCAGACTGGGACCTGGGTGTGTGTTTGCATTATGAGTGTAAAAGGAAGCAGCTGCAAAAACCTGACATTTTAAATTCCTGGATTGATCTCAAAGCAACATACAGGGTGAGAAGATCCACAGACTGTCAAACATTTATACTCACATTATCATCTCAAAAGCTAATTGTATCTGAGGTTGCAAGCCAGTATGGTACAATCCAGTGACTAGAGTAACCCAGTTGTTTTCTTCCCATGTTGTTGTTGCTCAATAACAAACTGCATGCCCTAGAACTGCATGAATTTCAATAGAAATCTTAATGCTGGGAAAACAACCTGGCGTTATTGTTGGATAAATTAACTCTCTTGTTAGATAAATAAATTATCCGAGGAGAATTTTTCAAGCTCCTCTTCCTTTCCTGAAATCTTTTGCTCTGCTTGCTCGTATTGTGTGCTTTATTGCTGCCTTACACTGCTGTGTAGAAAATAGTCATCAGCATCTGTTTAGAGGTACTTAAAGGCCTGGTATGTGAATTGCACTTGGTCCAGAAAGTGTATTCTGAATAGAATGAATAATACTGAATGTATATTTGATTACATAGTCCATACTGCAACAAAGTTCCAGCCTGGGGGCTGACAGCACTGAAGTGTACCTTTCCCTGTGTGGTCAAGTAAACTTTAGAAGGGTGATCCAGGAGTTAACCTGTACTGACACTTGGAGCTTAGGCTCTTAACCTAGGTAGCAGAATTTAATAGAGATAAACAGTGTAAGTATTCCCCCTTTTTTGTGATCGAATGAGATACTGGGAGTGAGTAGCAATATTTGCTGTTTCTCACTTAAAAAAAAAATTATACCTATGCCAAATATATCAGTGCCCATGCCTTTGCAATATGGAACAGCTTAAACATCTCAAGATATTATTTATAGTTGTATTCTTCAATGCTGCTCTGTTAAGGCCTTCAATGTAAGCCATAAAGTGCAAATGAATGACTCCAGAGCTAAGACAGAATGGATTAGTTTAAGACTGAGAGAACAGATTCATGATTCTTTGCATTCTAATTTGTTACAGGATAAGTCATTTACAGGCTTAGGCTTATTTATCCCAACTGTAAAATGAAGATACCCGACCTGCACAATTGCCTTGCTATTTCTGATATGGTTTTCACTTCACTATGAAGAGGTTTTGAAATGCTTTATGTTAAGCACCTGTGTTTCTTTCCTTAGGCCTTCTATAACAGGAAGCCTAAAGGGCTAAATGGTGCTTTGCAGGATTTGGGGATAGCTTTTGCAGGACGGGAACATTCTGGTAAGTATGATATGATGATCCTCATTTTAATATATATATATATTTCATAAAGCTTAGTAGCTACTATTTAGCTTTATTAGTGAAACTAAAGCAGCTAGTAATAGCTAGTCATTGCTCTAAACAGTAACTATTGTTTCCAGGATATACAACGTTCTGTCCAATAAAAACATCAGAACAAGAACAGCCTGATGCTTCAAAGATATGAGTCTGTTATTGCTAACCTCCTGCTTTATTTCTGTAATTTCCCCTTGTGCCTTTGAGTGCACGTTCAACAAGGTCAATTTCTGAAGCAGCGGGAGGATAAGGAAACTTGATTTTACCTGATAGATCTGGGCAGCATGTTAGTGTAAGAGAATACCAGTACGGTATGATGGGTTTTGCATGATTAATAATACAGCAAGGATTTTAAAACTTGTGGATGTATATTCAGCTGTATAGGCTGGTCCTTCAGACATTACAGCGCAGGGAATTCTCTGGAGTTTTTCACTTCCACTTCTCGTTTTTGAGCTAGGTAACTACGTGTCAAGAGTTCTGTGAATCCCTATCATTTATGTAAGGCTTACCTAGACTATGCTTTTCCTCTAACAAGAACCTATCCCCAGTAGTAGTTTAAAAATAAAGCATAAATATAACCATACTTTTGCAGGGTTAGATGATTCTCGGAATACTGCCCATCTAGCTTGGAGGCTGATTTGTGATGGATGTGTGCTGAAGGTTACTAAATCTTTGGGTAAGGTTAGTAAGTACTTCGTATCTTCTACTTGCTTTGTAGCCTGGAATACAGATGAAAGGTGAGCTGCTCAAATAATAAAGCCAGCATCTTGACTATGAATTGAACAGAACATCCCTAGGGTGCTACATTTATTAATTTTGTGCACTGATTCCTAAAACTTCTGGATATTCACTTTCCAAAATGTCTTTTTGTTTACGGACTCCCTAGGCACATATGAAAAATAACTTAATTTCCAGAACACTGACTATAAACTCCACTGACAAGACTCCACTGGGAAGTAACTGCAGACCTGAAGCATCTAGAGATGGAATTTGCAAAACAAACTCTCTGGCTGAGAAAAACCGGAATGGTATTGCTGAAATTAAGATAAATTCTACTGTACAAACTGAGGAACAACAGACCACTTGCACTGATTCCTCTGCAGCTGTCCTCTTTGTACCTAGTGGCAACTCAAGGGCTGAATTAGCTGCTCAGTCCCAAAGCTCTTCAACAGCATCTACTGACAAATTTCCTGTTCCTCTTGAGCGGGCACGCCAAACTACCAGCAATGTATCAACAGGCATTCGGCAAGGATTGAACAATGGGCAACTTCTGAGTAGAGCCAGATACAACCCTCCGGTACATGGACCAGGACTAGTGCTTGTCTCCACTACCATCTCCTCAGTCAATATCTCCAATGAGGATACCAGTACTAGTTCTGATTGCTTATCTCTGCTGACTGACTGGGAAGATGTTGCTTTAATACCAGAATCTCAGTATGAAGAGAATTCAGACTGTGTTCAATTCGAAGATGACTCCAGTACAGATATTTTAACAGTGTCTGAAGAAAGATCAATTTTGAAACAATCAGCTGTAATGAGTTCAGCTAATCAAAGTCTGGAGAAAACTGAAGTACCTGTGGGACCTCTGAAATCAATTGTTTACAAAAGTCCTGATGCTACTGTTGGTAATGTAGGAACAGTACAAAGGCAGACTTCAGATTTCTCAGCTTTTAAGTTACCATCTGCAAGGGTAAATACTATTTTGACACTATCAGCAGTAACTGGAAGTTATTCTACTCCTTCAGAGATTCCTAAAAGAAAGCCAACTAGTCCAAAAATGTTCCCACCAGCGAAAAAAATGCCTTTTGCTATATATCAAGAGAAAATTGCCTCATTTGATTGTTCCTTACCTCTAAGAAGTTCAAATTTGCCTAGAGTGTCTCCTGCCATTCTGAACTCCACAGTCAATTTGAATCAGTCTGTAAGAGCTGTGAAAACTGGAAAACTAACTCCCCCTCTGTGTAATTGTGGCCGAAGAGCTAAAAAACTGTATGTGTCAAATGCTGGTCCAAATCATGGCAAAGCTTTTTTCTGTTGTCCTGTTGGCAAGCACGAAGGTAGTAAGGAAGGTTGTGGATACTTCCAGTGGGAACATGCACTTCTAAAAGAGAAATCTAATGGTCCTGGCCAGAATGCAGATGCTTCGACCTCTCTCAGAACTGTTGCTAATAGTTTAGGAAATTCTTCCAATAAAAAGTATTTGTGTCTTAGACCCTCTATGCGAACTTAGAAAGTGGTAAATTTTTTGTCCAAATCTTAAGCTCTAAGTTGATCATGCTTAATATAATCAGGACAGTCAAACGATGTCAGATACATGTGCTAAGAATGGGACAAAAATTATACTGCTTGGTTAACACAGAAATGGAAATTAATCAAGCATAAAAAATATCAATATATCAAAGTATCTCATTAGTGACGTGAGAGAACAGATAAAACTATTAAGTGCTAAAATTAAAGTATAAGCAGCTGTTGCTACAAATCTTAAATCTCTGTTTTATTATGTATTTTAAATTCTTTAAAATGTTCTTTAAGGTCTGGACTAGTAATGATGGAGCTTTCATTTATACTTTTTTCTAAATACACTTGTAATGGTTATAACTAACTTAAAAACGTATTTAGAAGTTGTCGCACTTCTCTAAAGGGATTCTTGAAGCAATAATGTTCTCCTAAACTCTTACTGGTTTTTTTTATCCTTTAAGTAACAATAAAGATAAAATGCTGGTGGCATTTCATTAAATACTTTATTTACCCATCGCCTTGACTCTGAGACTATATGAGTTTCCTATTTCATTTGTATCCTCAGTCTACCTCCTTCTGTACTATTTCCTATTAGTATAGCATCTTGGACAGCCAATGCTGGGAATCAGGTAAGAATTTATTCAAACCTAAACTATGAAGGATATAGTATAGCATCTTTTACTTTATGTTACTGGGTAAATCTGCAATGTCTTACTTGATTAAAAAATACTATAAAAAGAAACAAGCACGTCTAATCTTTGCTCCTGGTGCAGTTCGTATCTTCTGATCTCCCCGCTAACAGTTTTTGGCAACTGTTGAACAAACTCCATCTATAGGAGAAGCGAGGAAATTGCAATACAAAATAAGATGCTGTTTTCATCTATAATCGTACTATGCAAACATGTAATGAAGTTAGTAAGACCCCAGGGTCTTACTCCAAAGTAACAGGATGGGGAAACTTAAGAACTGAAAGAAAAATACTAAAAATCCTAACCAATATTGCAAACTGATTGGGTGCTAGAATCTGATTCATCGGTTTTGTTAATACCAGGAACCAACATTCACTTCCACTCTTCCTTAAGTCAACAATTCTATCATTTTCTTAACATTCAACACGTAACTTGTCAGTTGGCAGTGGGCCATCTACCTTCATGATGGCACAACAGGGAAGTCCAACTGCTTGCTTTGCATGCTCAGTTTAGGACAGTATCACTCATTTCTTTGCTTTCATTCACTGCTGAATGATGGTACAGGGTACAACTCCATATTAGAGCTTTCAAACCTCTTCAATGTAAAGGGATTATGAAGAGAAAGCGATTTAGTCACCAGAGTTATGATGGCTTGACATCATACCCTGGCAACAGCTTTCCCACAGAGCCAGGTTTGACCATCATCATTATTTTTTGCACTTTCCATTCTTCCATCACATCAGGGTTGATTGGGTCCCCAGCACTCGCACAGTGCTGCAGGCTTTTGAATGTATAGCTTAGTGGGAAAGAGAGAACAAGTACTTGGCAGCCATCTATTTGCTATGCCCCATTCACTACTGTATTCATGCATTGTGGGTTCTTTCTACCTAAAACCACAAATTTTACTAAGTCCTGTTCATTCCATTTGAACTGTATAGCATTAAACGTAAATCTGAAAAAACCAGAATGCTTAAGGTACCCCTAAATATTTATTCTGACTTTGTTCCTAATACTTAAGATTTCTAATGTTGAGAAATACATGGTCTGAGTTACTGTTATGTCATTGTATATTTGGAATAAAATGAAGGTGAGATGGGTATTTGGTTTACTGTTTTGATCAAATACACCAAAAAGGATGCTCTGGTTTTGCTTACCTGGGAGGTTTATGTTGCATTTGACAGGCAGTTGGCAGAGAACAGAAGACAGTTATAGGAAAACCTGACAGACTCCAGAAAATTTAGAATTAAAAAAGTAAATTTTGACAAAATTCTGAAACCGGTGAGGCCTCATCTTCATTGTAAAAGATAATTAACCATCTCTGCATCCAGCTTATAAAGCATATGAACAAAACATTGTGTCCTAAAAGCAGTTAGCTCTGTACTTGCTATCACCAACACGCAGCAGTTAGTTACATTTAATTTCTTCTTCAAAACAATCTACATCATTTTACAATCAGTTCAACACACCAAAGTTTTTTGCTCTTGAAAGCTTTACAGTTTCTCTTGCAGTTTCAGTAGAAAACAAGTAAACCATAAGGCTACTTTTTTAGATGCTCTGTAAGTGTTACAACTGGCTGTTCTTCAACACAGCCTAACATCAACTAGCAATTTCAAGCAATTAATGAACATGATGATGGTGATATAGTCATTCCATGCAAAATGAAACATGGTAGTCTCATTCAAATTATGAAGAGTTGTGTGTGGAGGATGCAAGAGAATATAATATTGGTGCCTTTTGTTAAAGAAATTCAACCTTGCTGCCTCTTCACTCCTTAGCTTTGAATTACACGGTGCAGGCAACTGAAATTTTCATTCATCTGCTATTGTCACTTACTCTAATACTACCACCAAAGTGCTCCACAATTCCCAGAACAATTTCTCGTGTACTTCACTTTTAGGCCTAATAGTGGATGTTTGCAGTTTTTGTGCAGTCTAATCCAGAGCAGAGTATACAATGAAACTCTGGATGGCAAATACGTTCTTGTTTGAGGGTACGTATTTGCAGTGCTCACTACTTAACTTACTGGTTGATCGCTATGTGGTTTAAGTTATAACTAACTGTGCTGCATGCTGCTCCTGTGCAGTGCCAGGGGAAATGAAAACCTGGGCAAGACCAGATAGAGAGAACAGAGCTGTTTGTTGCTGGACTCTCCTCGCTTACCTTAAAGGCAATGCTTGGGTTGAAGTGTGGTATCTTGTGTACAAATACATATGCCCCTTGTATCATGGTGAAAAATGCTGCTTCAAGCTGACTTCACTCAGCCAGTGTCTCAGGTATTCTAAAATATATCTGAGAAAGTCAAGTCCAGCCAGTACCTGGTACAGAAGGAAATGTTCCACAGTCTCTATTTGGCAGGAATGAGGCAAATATTAACATATCAACAAGGGATGTGCCAGTGAAGCAAATCCATCAGTGGTTTTCTTGGGTAAATGGCAATCAGAAAAGTGTGAATTTCTGAGCAGGAGTAAGTCACAGCATAGTGAGGATGTCAGCTGGATAGACTGATGTTGTGTTCTTCTAAGGGAAAAATTATACTGACAGCCAAGCTAACACCATCTCAGAACATGGTGTTGTATGAATATATGTATGAGATTGCTGGGGTTTTGTTGTTAGTGATGAGTATTTTTTGTTGTTACTTACTTTTAGTTTGGTATTTTCTCATTTGTTATTCTCTGCCTGTCAGAGTGAAGCGCTCTGCCATATCAATTTTATAAACATTGCTTTATAAATTTAAAGACTTTGAACTATCAGCATTTTGTTTCTGCAGGAGATGTGTCTAATCCAGACACCCGTGAATTCAGAAGCTTAAAAGACTCGTGTTTTTTTCCCTTTTATGGTACAGACTTCATAAACTCGTGCTAATGTTCAGTTCATGGGCAATCTATTAACTATACACAGTGAAGAATTTACCAGAAGTTAATGTTAAAAAGAAATCAGTGACTATATGACTGCTACATTCTCTAAACTGCCTTCAATTTATAAAAATAAACCCACACACTTTTGGGGATGTAAAGCAATTGCTGGTTTTGAAGTATTAAAGCAAAAGCTTCTGGTAAAAAATCTTATGGTTTTTTCCTTTTGCTGTGTGACCAGCTATAGAAATATGTCTGATTTAAAGTGTTATCTATACCTTCCACTTACTGTGAGGCCAATACCATAGGTGCTGTAGTTCCACTGCTAAAACAGACAGCCACTGGATCTTGACACTTTGTGGGCACAGAGGAGCACTTCTTAAAACAAGCAAAATGATTAATAAAGTGATTTAAAAGTATGACTTACACTATTTTGAAAATATTTAACCAAAATAACTGCAGCAATCAAAAGCATCATGAACATCTGATATTTTTCCACTGTGCAGTCTTAAAAAGGTGAAAATATATTGGTGTGTACCAGCTTGTCTTCTTCGAAACAAACCACTGTGCATTTCTTTCATTACTGCCATGGTGCTTTCACAGCAGTATTTTCTCACTTCAGGAGTTGAGCCATGCTTCTCTGTGGCACTCTGACATAAGTAACTTGAATTTCAGAGACTGGCATCCAGCCCAAATTGAGCCTGCAGCTGGTGCCACAGAATCATCAGTGGTCACACACTTTGCCTTGGATTTCTGTAGTCAATGAAGAATCTCCTACACAGCTCAGCAGGTAGCTTGGGGCTCCTCAGGTAACTGCAGTTCAGCCATGACAACAGTGAGTATCAATTCCTGGGATGCTGCAGCTGGTGCCAGGACCAGCTTTGTTGATACTTGCTGAGTTGTGAGGATAAGGGCAGAGGCAGAGCTTCATGTTCAAAGAGTACATACAGTGCTCCAGCATTGCTGCCTCCTCTGCTCCGCTCCCATGAGAGAGGCATGAGGGAATGTGTGCCATCCTCTTGGCCATCAAGGCCCAGCATCACTGTGGGCACAAGTGTGGCATTGATGCATGCCTCGATCTTCAGCCTCTCCTGAGAGGATTTCACTCACTAGGCAGCTAGTGACAGATACAGCTTAAATTGGGGCATCATTGTAAGAGTTTGGCTACCAGAGTCCTAAATAGCTCCTGCTGTATCTCCATTCTCAAATCATGATTCCAATATCAGCAGAGAGATTGCTAACACCCATTTACGTTTTTGGAGTAGAACAGTCCTCTGGGTGCTGATCAGTGAGGATGATGCTGCAGTCTTTCCTGGCACATAGGCCCTGTAATTTTGCCAGAACTCCCTCCTGGGGTTCTGCCCATGTCCGTAAACAACACACTCCAAGGAGATGTTAACCACCTCCCTGCAATGTTCACTGCAGCAGAAAGAAACTGATTCAAAACAGCTCCCCAAACAACAAAGCTGCTCACAGTCAGTCTGCAGTACTGACATTTTAAACAGCTTTTTGAAATGCGTGCGATGGAAGTCTCCCAGAGGAAAGGCAGAACAGCCTTAAAGGGATTCCCTACCCAGATCTCATCACTCCAGAGGAGACAGGAACATTAAGAGATAATGACAGCAATGGCTTGTGTAAGAGTCAGCAAATGTGCCAGTAATAAGTAGGCAAGAAGGTTTCCACTTTAGGAAGAAAACCATAACTTCCACAGTGACCTAACCTGTAACCTGTTCTTTTGGCAGGACATATAACTTATTTCCAGAGCACCAACGGTATATCCAAGTCTCCCAGCACTTTTCAACACTGGAGTATCCTTGTTACGTTCTGTATGGTTAATTGCATTTCCTCTGCATTTCTGCCTGCAGAAATTCCTCCTCATGTTTCAAACATGTCCTGACATGCCCAATCCAGAGACTATCACTATAATCCACAACTTTGAGTCTTTCACACAACCCCAACCCTGCACAGATTTAGTGACTTTCAATGAACATGTGGTCAGTAATCCCACTGATGTCTAACAATTGCTGTACAATTATATGAACCTCAAAGGCTTTTCAGGAACAAAGCTTCAGATAAGACATAAACGCCACCTCCTGTTGTGGTTGTAACTTGCATCAGTTCATGAAGTTTTCTTTTTTCCTATTTTCATAAAACCAGAAACTGGTTTGGGTTGGAAGGGACCTTAAAGCTCATCCAGTTCCAACCCCCTGCCACAGGCAGGGACACTTTCCACTAGAGCAGGTTGCTCCAAGCCCCTGTGTCCAACCTGGCCTTGAACACTGCCAGGGATGGGGCAGCCACAGCTTCCCTGGGCACCCTGTGCCAGCGCCTCAGCACCCTCACAGTGGACTTCACTTTACTTTTTTAACTATTAATTTTTTTGTTCACAGTGGACAGTTCTTTAGCTCACCTGGATTCTTTGAAGGTCCATAATGATAGTCCTGCCCCTAGAGAGGCTCCTTAGCTGCCTCCTCTACCTGTTTTCACAAAATATGGAGGGGCTTAATTCTCCTCTGTTGTCCAAGAAACTCAAGAGTTACTGCAGGCAGAGAAGGCTGTTACAGACAGGGAAGCGTACAGACAAATTCTTTTAGGAACTATGCTATGGGCCATGCTTTTTTTTGTCAACACATGTTCTCTAATATCTCAGGCCTAAATTTACCTGTATAGAGTTTCTGTTTCAGCTGGTCCCATGATGCCTTCAGGAGTTAGACATGAAGCCGGGGAAGCAGCTGACCCATCTCTCCCCGCACTGGGGTGTATGGGTCAGTGTTCCACGCTCCAGTGCTAGGCGGGACTGAGGTCTCCTTGCTCCCCTGCACTTCAGTGAGCATCTGTCCTCTCCTCTCCGCGTTCTGGAATCATTAACCCAAACCCAGACTTAAACCCTGGAACTGAAATTCGGTGGAGCAGAAGTCATGAAGGGCTACGAGTGACAGAGCCTGGCCACAGCCGAGCGCACCGAGTCCAGAGTACCTGCCGGGGAATTGTCCAACGTCCCCCCGGCACGTGTAAAGCCTGAGGTGAACTCTGGTTTTCGAGGGAGGGTTTTTGTTTCTCCTTTCACCGAGGGCACTGCGCTGCCCGCAGCAACACCGGCTGGGAGAGGAGCCTGGCAGCCGGCTGAGGGGATCACCCCGGTGCCGGGGCTCGGCTCCCGCAGCAGGACGGCACCGGGCGCGACGGGAGGTGC
>NW_009921720.1:0-44941 GCF_000696875.1 Nestor notabilis
GGCCGAGGCTTGCGATGGAAGGAGGCGAGGCGTTGTGAGGAGCCCCTCGCCCTGAGGAGCCAGGCCCAAAGCTTCGCCTTGCTGGTGGACATGGTCTCGGTGTACTTGATCCTGCTAGACTTCTACGATACTTGAAGCCAAATACGTGGCTCTTTGGCCTTCGCTAACTCAATGCTATGCAAAAGAAAAGGAGGAAAAAAAAAAGAAACCTTGACACTGATTGCGGTGGGAATGGCTGTGTCCTGCCCTGGCTGAGCCTACATGTGGTTTCTTGCCTGTGAGATGAACTCATAATTCTCCTTTACCTGGTGGAAGACACACTACATATGGCGACCCGACCCCTTGGTAACGCTTGGTCATTAGTAAGCAGTTGGAACTTTTACTCGTTTTCTTTGCATAAAGCCGCCTCAGGAGCCTTGTTGCTGTCTTCAGAAGCATTGGAGGAACCTGCGCTTGTCTTAATTCTTCACCTCAAGTGACTTTATCACACAGTGTGTGCACCCAGCGCACCCACCTGAAGTACGTTGTCCTTCAAAGCTCCTTCCCAACCTGGAAGATCAGGGATCACGGACTTCTTCAAAAACTTCTCGTCCTGGGAAAGGCTGCCCATAGTTACTTTATGGGGCAGCAGCCTGGAAAAGTTCTTGGGGACCAAAGGAGGCCGAGTCTGCCTGCCCTGCACTTTATCAAGGGAGCAGGGAAGAAGGAGTCATCGAGGCATGGGGGCCCACACTGTAACGTCTTCGTCGAACATGGTAAGAGGTTTCTATGGATATTTCTTCTGGTTTAACTTTGATTTGCTGAGCTAGATGTGATACAGATCTATTTAAGGGCATGATACAGAGATACTGTACTTCATGGAAGTCTTATTTTCTCTCTCTGTCTTAATGCGAATCTTCTGTGATTGTTTATTAAGAAAACACCTGGGGCAGATTGCTTGAAACCTGGGGAGAGGTTATTGTCCAGCCTAATGTGAAATACAAGGAAGTAACTTTTTAACTTTTAACATTGTACAAGTTTCTCATTTCTGCCTTAGCTGTGTTCTGGTTTATAGTGTGGAAAAGAGTTTTGTAGGTGTAGACCAACCACAGTTGAAGGTGATGCTGTGATCGGTGACAAGTGGCCTTTAATTATCTTCACAAAAGGGACTCTCCAACTTGGGAGAAAGGAAAAGGCTTTTGCGAAGTTTGTGGATACTGCTGTTTGAAAACCGTTTGGAATAGAAGTTTCTTGTTAATTTGTTCCATGTCGCTACAGCACTTTTGGTTAGTGGTTTCTCAGAGAGGGTTAAACCTTCATTTTGTGCTGTGATGGATTGAAGTGCTGGAGGATAAAAGTGGCCAAGTTAGGAGTGCAGCAGCCCCTGTCACTTGCTGGTCTTGTGCGAATTAGAAGGTGACTGAGAATCTCAGGAAAGAAGCGAGATGAAAAGCTCGGAAGGACTCAGAGTAGGTTTAGTGATAGGTTCAAATGTTGCTTTATTTTTCTTAAAAAGAAAAAT
Source organism: Nestor notabilis (assembly GCF_000696875.1). Taxonomy (NCBI): domain Eukaryota; kingdom Metazoa; phylum Chordata; class Aves; order Psittaciformes; family Psittacidae; genus Nestor; species Nestor notabilis. Next base: position 1,502 of record NW_009921720.1, read on the forward strand.
TACTAAAGAAATCGTAAACTAAAGGCATCTCTACAAAAGTGTGGCACAAGAATGCATTGTTTTGCTGAAACTTCTTGGGGCAATCCTTGCTTTTGCACAACGCTTATTAAATTCTAATATTCTTTGAGAAGACACAAAGCTGTTTCAGTAGGTTTTGTCCTCTCGAGGAAGTTTATCTGTGAACAAAACAGCAGTAATCTCAGCTAAAACCGGAAGTATTTGCTGTGTCTGAGAGCACAGTGTAGTTAGTGGCAAAGTTTTGATTTAGTTTCGTTTCAGCTGGGCTTTGCTTTCAAACTTTCTCTCGTTCTGTGTTTCTAGAAGGGCCCAAGAAATCCCCTGCAGTGTTCAGCAAAGACAGATCCTGTGTATGTACTTCTGCACTGAAATACTGCTTTGAGTTTTGTTGGTGTTGTTTCTTTGTATTTCCCTTACGATGTTTGTGCGCTGAGGAAATTGACCGTGATTAAAGGGAGGTTAAAGAACATAACTAACTTGTAATGAATGTAGCTAACTTGGCCCTCTGATGATGAACCCACTGCTGGATTTTTCCAAGCCATGCTTTCAATCCTGGAATACACCCGCTCCTCCACCCCCAGTTTGGTTGCTGCTTTCACTACTTTGGACAGAGTTTCAAGGTCAGATGAGCTACGGTGAGAGCACTAACTGCAAGCAGTACAATATTCTAACTACCTTTGGTGTTTTGATGTAACAGAAGCGCCAGAAACGCTCCTTTTTGATCATCTAACAGCAATAGGCAGATGGTAACTTCTTGCTAGTATGACCTGAGGTCAGAAGATCTGAGCACACTTGCAAAGAAAAATAGCGTCTATCATGTCCATGCACCATATGTCCACAAGAGACCTCAATGTCTTGATTTAGAAAAGAATACTCTTGAAAGGGGACATCAAGGCTAGGACATCTGGTAAGAGAACTGCAAAAGATCAGCCTCGCTTATCCACATGAGGGAAAGTTTCTTCCTCTGAGTGTCTAAAATGGTTCTTCGAAGTTCAGGCGGTAGAATCTGTACCACTGTTGGTTGTTGTTCAGCTCTGTTTGGAGTTTGAGCTGCTCCTATCCTGAAAAATGCCATTCTAAAATAACCTGGAAAAATACAGAGGGAACAAAGTTCGTTTTATAAGTTCTTTGTTTCTCTCTTCATAGATAATTTCTTTGAAATACAGTCTGACATGATGGACAGAATAGTGTTTAATGTTTTCAGTCCTATTCAGGTCTGGTGCCATGGGCTGTAGTTCATAAAAATAGATTGGTGTTCTTTTAGGGCTTGAATTTTTGCGTGTTTGTCTTTCAGTATTTTCATTACACAGTTTCTTGTAAATGCCAAACACTGTATCTGGTTTCTCTGTCACACTGCGGGACCCTGTTTGTCCCGGGAAAATAATGTTTCTTGCTTTTCATAATTAAGAAATGCTTAAGGAGAAATTCCAGGGTTGGCTGCTTAAAGTAATCCCCTAGGGATAATCAAACTCTTAAAGGTACTTGTTTGTAGTTCTTGTACATTAAAACTCATGATTAAACAAACAAAAAGCAGAGTTGGTAGTAGCATGACGCTCCTGTTATGGCTGTGGTCTGGTAAAGCTGTTTCATGACCCTATTTCAGTGGCACCACTACCTGCTAAGTTCTACTGTGGCAATACTGAGTGGTATTGAATCTTAGCTGAAAGGGTTAGTATTAACAGATACTACCGGTGTAAGGCAGAATAACTTCCAGGCAAGTAATTCTGTTTCTCGGTCATGGCACTCAAAGCAATGCATCGAGAGCCTTCTGAAAAGCAAGGAGGCAACTGGCCAGAAATCGGCTCTGCTGGTGGTCAAATGTGCTGTGAGAATAATGGAGAAAGGCTCTAAATTGTGTCATGAGTTGACAACTGAAGAGTGCGTTAAGGGGGGGAAAAAATAATCTATGGGCAAGTTTGGTTCTTCTTTCTTTGTGTTGCTGCTTTCTCCATGAAGGGTGTTTTACAAGCTGGAGTTCATGCTGGTGTGGTTACCCTGGGCAGCAGAGCAGGCCCTGATGGGATTTTACAGATTTCATCTTGACACAGATTACTTCCATCTCTTAGATTGCTTGTAAGCTTGAAATTGTGAGCAAGTACAAAGGCAATGTTTGTGTCTTCCCCTGTGCTTTTCTCAGCTGAGAAATGAGCCCATGGTCACTGCTTTTTGGGAACATCCAACTGAGAGAAAAGCTGTGATCAGTAGACAGTTAATGGGAAAAACTTTGTCAATGGGTTTCAGAGTTTGCATGCTAAAGTATCTTTTGCCTTTCCAGAGCATGAACCTCAGCAAAACTCAAACTTCTGAAAAGAAAGGGTATTCCCACAGGGCTCAGCTTGGATCCTGGAGTTTGCAGTATTTGACTGGAGTGATCAGCAAACACTACGCCTTCTCTAACTGTCTTGGGTAGGCGTTGCTGTGCTGAATGATAAGCAGATTCCCTGAAGCATCTTGATGGAACAGTATCTCCAAGTAAAAGCAGCACCTGAAGGCTTATAAAATGAATTTGAATCATTAGACCTGAGATGCTGAGGTGAAGAAAAGATGCTGGGGTAACTCCTCAGTGAGGTGGTAGATTTGGTCCACAGCTTTGAATTCCATTTACTGACCTGACGCTGCTTTGGTCAGCAGCAGAGCTGTGTTCTGAGAGGTGAAATCCTGAGCAGTGTCTCCACTTGTCAAGCCAGGAGGGTTGAGTCTGATGTATGCATTCCTTGCTTTGTAAGTTGTGACCATGACCAGGAATGGGCCCATCTTTCCATGGGCACATTGGTGGGAACTGAACTGTGGGTTTTTTGGATTTAACAATGCAAAATTATGGTAAATATCTTGATGCGTAAGTCTTTAAAATGATGCTGCAGAGGGACATTTGCTGTTATTAGTGCTGGTTTTGTTGTGGTGTTGAGAGAAATAATTGATATGGGAGGAAGAAGAAACCTTCAAAAAGGTTTTCGCTGTGAGACGTTCTTATATGCTGCTGCTTGTTATATATAATGGATCACTGATAGACAGCAACCTGGTCTTACAACTTTTTCATAGTTTTGTGGTGTTTGAGTCATTCTGCAAAGTGATTACAACCATAGTAACTGTAGAGCTGGTAGAAAGAGAAGGAACTTCTTTTTTTAATGTGTTACACCTTTACACTACCAGGAAGTGACAGTTGTTCAGCTTTGAGGTTTATTTTAAGTACCTTTAGAATATACTTGATAAAGCACTCACACAGGAATGTTCTTTTCTTTGCGTCTTGCAGTGATAAAATGTGATCTTTGTGATAGTTTCTCTCCAGCAGATAAGTGATAGGGAAGCATAAACAAACTGTTTACCTTGCCACAGAGACAAACTCCAGGAAGTGGATCCATTTTTCTTATTCCTTTAGTGCTGAATGTGTACTTTACACTTTTATAGCTGAAGTCAGCATGCTACAGTCTCTTTCATATTGGGTCTGAACTCTTCCCTTGCAAGGGTGCTGAAAGTTTTAATTAGGAAGTAATTGTCCAAATCAGATCTATAGCATGAGCTGGCAGTTGCAGATATGCCCCATGACATTTACTGTTAGACAAAAACACCAATTAAAAGTATCTTTCCCTGTATTATTGGAAAATTTATTTTTAAGAGTTTTCAAGTTTAATAATCTATCTTGTTTTATGCTGTTAAATTTCATGTTTCCACTGCTTGGATTGTGAAAATGAGTAAATGACTTTATAATTGGTTCCTTCATCAGGACTTAGTGATTGACCAGCATATACAGGTATATGCCACAATATATGCTGTTATAATTACATTGGGGTTTGTTATTTTTATGAAATGCCAATTGTTTTATACCATGTTTTCTTTTATTTTGTTGTTGTAAAATGTTACTAATAACTGTATGGCTTTGGATATACTTCTAACAACTGGGCTGTCCAGGGCACGTTGTGATCAAGTAGTACTATATGATTTTGTACTCATTATTCTTTATCCAACAGATGAGCTCAATAGATCTTCTTTATATGCAATATACATTTATTAGACAGTCAATTGCTCATACATGGAAGTGATTTCAATGAGATTCCTTCCATACTAGAATTCTGTTTCTTTAAACCCGTGTAGTTACAGACCCTGCATTTATCTCTTTCCATTGTTCCTCAGGGTGTTTTTATACCCCATCTCTGCTTCACCAACTCCAAAACCTGAGACTTGAAAGAAACTGCTTTACTACACCTGATTTCACTTTAGGCCATTCACCTGAAACTCTATCATTCGCACTGGCCTAATAGGAGTCGTTATTTAGAGCCTGCCTTCAATACCTCGGGTCTGCATTCTAAACTGACAAACTTTCCTTGTTGTTAGGTCGGAGATTTGGCAGCTCCCAAACTTTAATTTCCATCTCTATTAGGAGAGATTTATCCCCAGCTTTTGAGATCATTGCTTATGTATCCAACTTTGATGTGCTCCAGTATTGTTCCGGTTAATGCTGCTCACTGAATGCAGATTTGTTTACTGCCTCTGACTGTATCCCTTTTCATCATACGAAGCTCTCGCTATATTTTTTCCTACTTCAGTTATCAAATACCAGTAGGTTTCGCTAAGAAGATCCTCCACAAAACTTGATCTATGGTTGGGATGTTAAGAAGGAGACTTAGGACTTGCTAAACTGCTTTTCCATACGCTGAGGTGGAAGATGACAATGATGGGGAAAGGCTAATCCTTTTCCTGGGCAAAAGCAGTTCTGTTTTGTGCACTGACTAATCTTTGATAACTTGCCATGTTTAAGCAGTTTATCTCCTTCATGACAAATAGGTAGTGGTTGCTCATATACGAGACTTCCATTAATGGATTGTGCTGGTTCTGCATTCTTACAGATTTTAATAGGAAGGCTGTGTAAGAAGATCAGGAGAGGGAGGCAAGAGAAAGCTGCAGGGTATTAGAACAGAAATCATTGCTTGTAAGCAGTCATCTCATTCAGCACACTTCAACATTAACCAACAACTTTCAGCATATTAAATCAAAGAGTTGAAATATTAAGCTTGAAAGTGGGGAGTTGATGCTCTTGAGGGTTGGTAATCCCTAGGTTCATCCCTGGTGCTCTCTGCAAGCGTGTGGATGGAGCAAGTGTGTCCTGAATACCAGCTTGCTTTAGTTTTTGCTTAAGGTACTTTCTGAAGTTGGTGTTGAAATTGATGTTGGTGGGTTTTGTTCTTTCCCAGCATTTCTTCCTTGTTGTTACTGGTTAGGTTGTGAAAAGCATGAGCTTGCTTTTCTGCAGAGTGATTGCTGCTAGTTTACATGGATGCAAGCAAGATCATCATTCTTTTATGAGTGAGGAGACTGCCTGATTTATGTTGTGTCATCTCTGTGCACTGTTTTTGCCTAATGAATAGAATTTCACAATGGATTATTAATCATTAAGACTTTGGTTTCATTGTGTGTATTGAAGAATCAATACTGCTAGACGTTGCCTGCCTTGAGAAGCTTCTTATCCATTAGTGCTGCTTTTCTAAGGCATTTTGGTGCATTCATCTTCTAGGCTGACTTCAGTTCCTACCTTCTTCCTACCATACCATCTCAGTACTTCTGTGCCTTTCCAGAGCCTGTGTTGTGTCCAGTCTGCCTCGCTCTACACATCCTTTGAGTGCTGTCTGATCAGTAGCAAATTCTGTTTGGTCCTGTCTCTCCTCAAAGCTCATAAAATAGTAAACCCCTGAACCTTGTTTGCACTCCACGTTTGCATCAAAGAGGGAATGGTGGCCTCAGAAGCTGGGGTTAATATCTGATGAAGACCATATTGAATTATGTATTCTGCTGCCTGTTAAATTCTTGGGTTTGGAGATGGCAAAGCTTGCAGAGTACAGGATTCCCCCCTTTGCTTGACCTGCTGTGTGCTCCCTGTCCGATGTCCATCACCATTGGAAGTACAATTTGACCTGGGCATGTTCCTTGTGTTTGTCATCACACAGATGCTGTATAGGAGGAAATGTCACTTACTTCATGCATCCCGAACCTACCAACACACACACATCAGCTCTATCAGGTTTTTGCAGTGACCCCAATGAGCTGCTCAGTTCCAGTCCACACCTGGTGTCACTGATGGCTTTTTCATGGCCTTTTTTATTGGGGTGTGTGTTCCCAGAACAAACAATGTTGTTTTCCCAGAGGCTGAATGTGTGAATGGCAGTGGGGTAAGGACGTGGAAACTTTAAATAGGAAATTGCTTGGGCTTTCAGGAAATGTTTGCTATTTCATTTGTTTTCAAGTTGCCCAATTTCCAAGGCTGCTTTTTAGGTGCTGTTGTAACTGGTAGAGGGCTGTCACTGAGGTCCTGGTTTCTGGCATGACCACAGTGGGCTGTTAACAGGGCTGTTCTGCAGCAAACTCCACTGGTTTTGCTTGGGGGTTTGTGATGCCTTTGTAATAAACTTGGAGAAAACTGAACTGTCATTTGAGGCACTGGCCACCAGGTGTCTTCTTTGAATCTTGCTCGAAACGTGCTTTGGTTAAAGCAAACTCCCTGCAGTAAGAAGTGTCTTGGAAATGAGCGAAAGCTGATGGCAAGAACCAGGGTCAGAAGTGTCAACCGTGAATTTCAGGAATGGTGGCTGTCAAGTCCCTTTAGTTACTTTTAGAGCCTATAATCTTCCTGAGCATGCTTGCTGATGGAAAAAGAGGTTGGTAGGTGATGTTTGCTTTTGCTGTAATGGGAAAATCTTGCTCCCTTGCCTCCTCAAGCTCCATTTCAGCCTATTCTTCATTTAAAAATCCCCCAACCAAACGGAAATAGTTTTCAGCGCTGTATTCCTTTTCCCTCATTGCTGTCTTCTGCATTTAATCTCATTCCCCTGTCTCTTTTGTTAAGCCACACTGACTTTTTAGAGTCATATACATGTTTTTAATTTCTTTTTTATTAAATTCTGTGGTCCTCTCAGCACAGAAATTGATTCTGTAAATCCTTTTGTACCATTGTGTCTGGCATTTCTAAATGTGCGAGCTTTTCCTGGCGAGGATGCTCAGGGAATAACTGAAACCAAATTCAGCCTGTTACAGCTATCTCTACAGTTGGTGTTGTCTGAATGTCAGAATTGCTATTGCAGAGCTAATTGTGGAGTTAAACTGTTAGGAACTCATAACAATGCTCACAAAAGCAAAGCTGTAATCTAGTAATACTCTATTTTACTCAAATCTCTTTTGGGTGGGAGAATTCTATAATAATGAAGAAGATTTAGTGCATCTAGCAAAATAGTGTAAGCTATAAATATGTATGCTTGAATGGGTTTTTATTTTTATTAGCTCCAAGTTCTCTTCATACATTCTCTAAATCTGACAACACATAATGTTCATTTAAAAGGTACATTCTAGTTTAGCCAGAATTACTGGAACAGCCATTAGAGCTATTGTTGTCTGGCTACACCTCAGGTTTGCAAATAACTTGGGAAAGCTCAAATGAAAGATTTTGAATTAATGCCAAGCTGTTATTTCGTCTTTAATATATTTACCTTGATGGATAAGAAGATGCATTTAAAATTCTGTGCAATCAAACCTTCTTTTAACACTATTGATGGATTGCACTAAATGTGCTTGCTATATACATTCTTCTTTTTTTTTTTTTCCCCCAAATGTGCAGCTATTTAATACAAAATAGATGTTTTTTACTGGAAGGAAATTAACTGGAGTGGAGACGAAGCTTTTCCCATCACTTGATACTGTTGATGTTCATATAGTAGCTGCAATTTCTTTGGGTTCTGTGAATTGTCTGTTATGTCTAAATAGAGCCTCCCACGCAGAGATTTGGATGTTAAGGTGCTATCACGTTTCAGGTGTTAAGTAGTAATTATGGTGATGAGGTGATCACATAAGACAGTGAAAGTGTTGCTCAACCTTTCAGATTCCATGTCACGAGGAGAAAAAGTCTGTTGGGGAAACTTCAGTCTAATTAGACCTCACTGAATTACTGGTGCATTTTACCTTGCTCTTGATAGAGAGTGGATATACAGTGAGGCTTTGTGTGACAACAAGTACACCACCAGATGTGCTGTGTTTTGTATTGCTCACTAAGTAAAGCTTGCAGACATATTCTAAATGGCTTTAAACTGAAAGGTTTTGGTTAGATCTTAGGCAGAAGCTCTTCCCTGTGAGGGTGCTGAGGCGCTGTCATAGGGCGCCCAGAGGAGCTGTGGCTGGCCCATCCCTGGCAGCGTTCAAGGCCACGTTGGACACAGGGGCTTGGAGCAACCTGCTGTAGTGGAAGGTGTCCCTGCCTGTGGCAGGGGGCTAGAACTGGATGAGCTTTAAGGTCCCTTCAACCCAAACCAGTCTGGGATTCTGGGATTCTTATTTTCAAATCCTAAACGCTGTTACTGGTTAGCAAAATGCAAAGAGCTAGTAACACCTCTTAAAAAAATGTGTAATATTTTGAGCCAAGCAGAAGGATGAATTAGAATAATAAAAGTTGGATGTTCAGAGACAACTACTAGCTTTAAATGCTGATATAACCATCTTGATGACTGCAGTTTCGCCTCTGCAAAGCAAAGGTACTGCATGACATTTCATTGAAGACCTGCCACAATGTTGATAAGCAGACTTCTCCTGAGAGCAATTGTGAACTTCACTGAGTGGTAGCGTGGCTTGGTAATTGTAGTTAAAAACACAGGATTTGAAGAACATTAAATGAAAGTAGTGCTGCATTTGTTATCAGTAAAGGATTCAAGGAACCGTGAAATCTTAACATGAAATATTTGCATCCCACTCTTTGGAATAAGTAGCACAAATTCAGTGAGGTTTTTTTGTTCTAATTCGATAACTAGGGTTACTTTTCACCAGAAGAGTGAATGTTGCAGTGTATTGGTCACATTCACATCATTTAATCCTGCAGAACTACAGAGGCACTGAAAACATCAAGGTGAAAGATGCAGATGCCAACAGAGGAGATGCTTTCCAGCTCAGACTTCTCTGTCCTCTGGAAGGTCTCCAAATTAGGAAGCGGTGGGCTTCAGATGGCCTTCAGAACCTGATGATCTGGAGCCCCTGGAATGAGACACGTTTCATGGCCACCAAAAAGTCTTGAATCACCCTGTGTTGCGGGTGCCTCATCACCCTGGTCTCCGTGAGTCATGGCGCAGTGGTGGAGCACTGTCTGCCCATTGATAAAGGGTGGATGTTGTGGCTGAGATGGGGAGATTGCTGGTGACCTGCATCTGAAATAACTATAGCGTGTGGTATTGGAAGTGCTTGGTTGGGCTTACAGTATTTTGGCTGTTCTACCTTTAAATTAGTTTGAATAGCTCCGTAGATGTCACTGTTTTTAAATCCCAGAATTAGAAGGACAGCAGCTCTTCTGTGGTTATGAGGCTTTCATCTGCTGAAGTTGTATTTCAGAAAGTTGATGAGCTGCTTGTGAAATGCTCCCCTAAGGCAAATCAAGCCCTTTGGGGAGGGGGACGGAGGACTGGAGTGAATCAGACAGACATTTTACGTTTCAATTATTAATACAGTACTTTTTATGAGTCTCAAATTGGAATAGCTGGCAGCTGAATTTTAAAAATGTACTACGTCTAAAATTTTTAGAAGTTATGCTAACCCCATGCATGTAAAGGTGCTCTCTCCTACCTCAGAGACCTCTTTACTGCACTCTTACACCATCACACTTGGATTTGCAGGCTCTTTATTCTTGCTTCTGTGTGTACTGGGCCCCCATGGAGGTGTGCAGCGTATGTAAGGGATGAGTCCATGGGAGCTCTGCAGCCTCCTTTGGGGAATAAGGTGTTACTTAAGGGGAAGTGCATTGAAAAGATAGTTGTAGGGTGTTTCCTGACTTGTAATGAAACGCTGATTTATCTAAAATGGATACAAATATGCAGTTCAATCAAAAATTATCACAATGATGCTGAATACAAAGCTGAACGGATGGATTTCTTTAGACAAATTGGAAGAGAGGAGGTTGGACGCTTTCTCTTGCTCCTCTCTCCCCATCCAAAAAGTGTTTAAAAGAAAGTATCTCGGAGTGTAATGCTTTGAGCAAAGTGCTATCAAAAAAAGGGGGCGAGGGGGGCAAAGGAAGTCTGTGGGTGAGCTTTTGCTAAGAAGTTCTGTCAGTGCACCTACATTCTGATGCTGTATCGCTGTGGGTCTAAGGAAGCTGTGTGAAGGCAGGTCCTGCCTGAAGGAAGCCCCACCAGAGCTGGGGACATTGGTTCCAGGAGCTGCTTGTATTCATCTCCTCACACCACGCAGCACCTCCAGCTCCCCTTGAGAACAACCTGTCCTGAGTCTTGATTTCAGAGGCTAACACCTCCATCCCAGCCGGGAGAGAGTTGGGATCGTGCCTGGAAGTTCTTATGGAAGGTTTGGCTTGAGGAGCTGGCCTCGCAGGGCTTGGCCTGAGGGTGTTTTATGAGATGCACAAGTAGAAGCAGATAACAGGGATGGGGGAGGAGGATGGAAATGTGCACGGCTTCTCCGGGCTCTTCCGCTGCTTCCTGCTGCGGGGGTGGTTATGAGCCAGCCGGGATGACAGAGCTCCTGTTATTTGGAAACGTAGCGTACCACGGATAAACCGCCACAAGGACCTTCGTTCCTGCTTTCCCTTATGCCACTTCTGCTCTTCCTCCCACATCTGGCTCTTGCAGACGGCAGCAGTGAACACTCTTGCTACCAAACCAAATAAAACCAGAAGAAAAAGCAGCAGCTTTTCTCTATACTTGACATCAGTTTGGAAGTATAATTGAATTTCTTTCAGTTGTTTCCCCTCAGTGCAGGGATTGTCCTTGGATAAGCTGGATGTATATCTTCAGGCTGGGTAATTGAGGTTTATAGAGGTAGTGATTCCAGGGATGTGCTGCATTCCTCCTTGCAGCAGGAAACAGCAGAGCACATCATGGGTAGTTAACAAGTACCCGCTTGGCTTGCTCGTAAGTGAAAAAACATCATTTGTCTTCATGTTCTTTATCATCATAAAGCTGCAACTTCTTGCTCTATAAGCCCATATAAATAGGTAATAAGACTTCTTCGTAGGAGTGGAAGAGGGTTAAGTAGAGGTGGAAGTGCTTGAAGGTACTCAGGGATGGGATAATTTGTGTTTGCTGGTTTAAATTAAAGCACTGCCTTTTGTACAGGTAATAGCGCTGATATAGAGTGCTGTGCACATTCATTCTGCTTTGATTTTTCATTAGAGTAGGAAAAGATTTAAACTCTTGCTGTATAAGGGTCTCTAGTAGATGCCTATCCAGTAGTTACCTGGTCTTTGCAGATGTGCAGTGTACCCCCTGACATTTCACACTCATCTTGTAGCTGCTCATCTTTTGTCTACCAGTTTGCTAAAGCTGATTTTTTGTTGTTGTTGTTTTATAAGTGTTTTTCTCTCTGCCAAGTTGTCACTTTTCCCCTTCGAGAAGCAACTGTCCATCCTCAAATTGGATGCTCTTGCAGGTTGGCTGATCGCTTTGGATTCCACTGGACTGTGAAAATCCTGCTGTCGAGCTGGAGGAACTGAAATCCTTGTTTAGAAAAGAAAACCATCATTTCTTACTGCCTGCTAGAAAAGCTGCTGGCCTGTGCTTGCAGGTGACCTGCCAAGGATTTAACAAAGAAAAATTGGATTTTATCCTCTTTCTTTTCCCCCTGGTTTTAAGATGGTCAAAGCTGGCGTGAAAAATGGTGGTGTTCTGAGAGGGGCTTTGTCTGCCCTAAGCAGCAAAAAAGAGCGAACTTAATCTTGTTTTTCTTCTTGAGTTGACTTTTAAGCTCTCGGATATATTAGCTTGCTATTGAAAATACTACTTTTCCTCTGTGCCCCTCTATGAAAAGGGAAATGGAGCCTTGCCCACTCAATTTGCTATTTTGACATCTTCTTTCTATAGTTCTGCGTAGTTGTTCCTTCCTGCTGCATTTTGGGAGGATGGTGCTTAGAGATTGGCGCTGTCCTTTTTGGACATGAGATGTATGTGAGATGCTGGTAGCACTTGGCTAAGCTGACGTGCAGACATCCCTGCTCTGCTCTCCCACCACAGCCTCTAACTCTTGAGCTGTTGCTCTAATCACAAGTGTGTTGTAATCTCGGATTGCTGCTTCTGTAATTAAATGTACAAGTTCATGTAATTTGTGAACAGTCTGATGTAGTGAATACTTTGGCAGTCTCTAATGTGCAAAATACTACCTCCAACTGCTTAGTGGGAACAAAAATCAGACCCGTTCTTGGGAAACTTGCTTTTCAGCTTTCTTGATGCCACCGATCAAAGTTTTGCCCGAACTCATCTGTGTGACTGGATCATACTGTCTGAGTGAAGGATTATGTGGACAGAAAGCTGTTGTGTGTTATAATAAAAAGCTTTGTTTTGAAAACCTGTATTTTGCTCTTAGATTGTGATTACATGGGGTGGGTCTTTGATTTCCACTTTGTTCTCACCAGTTCTTGAGGTCTGACCTGCAGCTTGCTGGGAGGCTGGTGGTGTGATTGCAGTACTTCAATGTGGGACAGGCACTTACAACTTCTAGTTCAGACACTTTTTCTCCTCCAAGCCTGCTGATTTGTATGTATTTTAACAAACAGTAGAAGCAACTGGAGAAACCAGGTCCACCTCCAGCAATCTCCCTTCTTCCATCAGCCCTGACCAAAACAGCGATGGGAAAGAAGAAACATAGTTGTAGTGAACTGTTACGTGTCTCCTTCATACCATAAACCCTGTATCTTCAGAAGGATTGTATTGCTGGGTTCAACAGTCCAGAAACATTGTCCTTCCATCTTTATCATGTTGTCCCTTTCCTGCAAATAATATTTCCCTAAGATGCTGCCTGAATTAATGCCATTTGGGTTTTTTTTGGTGTGAATGGTTGTCTTGCTAGTGTTGTACAATAATCATTCCAGCTGAGATTGAATTTCTCATTCAGCATCCGTGTCTCAAAGATTACAAAAAGCTAAAGCCAGGAGGAGACCATCTTGCTTTTGCCATCCTTGGGGCTTTGAGATTTGGGTTCATAGCACTTGGTATTTTTTTTTACCTCATGTCTAGGGACATTTTATCATCCTCCTCTTTCCAGTTCCAAGCAATTACCATTTATTTTATCTTCAAGCAGCAGCCTGTGGCAGTGAATTTTAGGAGATTCCTTCCCGCCCTTTATTAAGCCCTACATAATAGCTTCCGCTACTCGCTCACACATTCATTAAGAAGAATTAAACGAGTGCTGGTGGCCATTAGCAGAGCATTTAATAACCTCTCCAGGGGAAGGTGCAGCAGATTGGAATAAATGAACGGGAGCAAAACCAAATAAAATAACATCATAGAATGTGCTCAAAGTTCTTGAAACCCCAACTTATTCACATGAACCCAGCACTTGGAAAGGTGCTGGTTTGAGACCACTGACTGGCAAGAGTCCCCAGTGTGGAAGGTCCAAGGGTGGTGATGGTGAGCACTTGGTAGTGCCTGGTGGAAGGGTTGTGGGCTTTTTAGGGAGAGAAAGGGTGTTTTAGTATGGCCTGCCCACTTGCCCAGCTCTGATGCTGTCAGCAAGGCTGTGCTTATGGACTGCAGTAAGGACATCTGTCTTGTAGGAACTGGGCCATAACTAATAGCTTATCTCATCTGATATCAACCGTGCCATTGTCTTCAGATGCTGGTGTTGGCTGATCCCTGCTAGGCTGGGCTACGTGGAAAACCTGTCACCAGTGGGCAAATCACTCCTTCTCCATCGGTTCTAGCTTGTGGTTTAAAGAAGATGCACTAGATCTAGTCCCTTCCGCTGGTTGTCAGTATTTTAATGTCTGTGTATGGTCTGATCCGTGCAGATGAAGGAAGGACAGGCACTGGGACTTGTGTGAAATTTTCTTTTAGTAGTCTGGGAGGGTGCTTATGGATATGTGTTTCCTTTTGTCTTGGTAGAAGATAAAACAGAGCTTTAAGGTGACACCAGCTACTGTGTCACCAGTCTGGTGTCTGCTCCTGTGTGTAAATTGTGATAGCTGTGCACACCGGTTTATAACGCTGCACGCATGCTGGACTTCCAGTGGTGAGTAAGTGTATCTTAGCCTTTACTCCTCCAGGATCTAATACTGCCACACTGCTTTAGCACACTTCAAGGCTTCAGACTGACTTTTACTTGGAAAAATAGAGAAATTCCAATAAATAAAAAAGGTGAAGGCTTTACAGTAGTGGATTTATGGCTGACATTTCATCATGGAAATGCTGAAAACCTTCATTTCATTTCACTGTTACCTGTTTTAGAGGTAAAAATGATTCAAATGTAATTCAGGTATTGCAGATGGCAGATTTTGTTGAGATTTATTTTATGGGGTGTGTGTTTTGCAGTAGTCTTTCCTGATCTCATTTGAGGAGCTCAACGAGTTGAGAACAATGACACAATAATTGTTGTTATTGAACCAAAGATGAAGCTTAAGACTTTTACCTGGATCACTAGATTTGATTGATATTTTAATTTGTTTTTTTGGCAGATGAAAGGTAATGAGAATCAGCTCAGTTGGATGTGCTTGCACTGGAGAATTCCTAATTTTTTTTAATTGTTATTTTTTTCCCTACTTCCTAGCACATATGCACGTTTCCTCTTTTAAATTCTTCATTATATTTTAAGCATCAACAGCATATGAATAGAGTGAATCTGCACAAATCACTTCAATCTGCAATATGTTGCTAATACACTCAATAACTTATTTTAGTCTCTGTGCCAGATAATAGCTCAGATAAAGGATTTCAGACACGTTGTAAATAACACTGGAGTGAGATGGCACAGACATTTGTTTTTAATGTACGAATGTGTATGTGAACCTGGTTATTTGCTTTTTAAATGGCCTCATCACCTTTCATCTAAGAGAAGAAGTAACAGGGAGAGGGGAAGACTTTGAGCAGATTGGTTTTGGATCTATGTTGTGGTTTGATACATGGACAACAAAGTGTTACTGACAGCAGAAATGAGTGTGCAGCTTAGCGGAAGAGCAGGATGAAATGCTGATGGTGAGCTAACATATTCTTACAGGGTCACTCCCCTGCTAGTAAATAGCAGCATTGGTAATTCTTGCTATTTTCTTGCAAGTTTGCAGTATTTCACAGTTGAGCCCTGACTTCTGAATGCAGGTTGTCAAAGCATTAACCACAACCAACGAGCAGCCCTACCTCCATCTCCAGTTCTTCCTTCTTCCCTTACCACCTCCCTTGTGCTGTGAGCTGGTGAGATTGGAGCAGATCTCTCTCCATTTTAATTACGCTGGAAGCTTTTCTCCCAGATTGGAGAAACTTGCTTCAAGGGGCAATGTAAATTGCAAATGGTTGCCCTCATGCTAATGAAAGCTAAATTGTAATAATATCTTTATCAGCTTGAAACAATTCCCTGATCCTTTCCTCCTCTCAAGTAATAGAAGCCATTCAGTGCTCTGACATTTGATCGGGAGCTCAGGCAGCCGCAGAGGCAAGCGGCAGCTTGCTAATGGATTTCTGATTGTCCTCCTGGTCCATTCTCCTCCTGATGAATGGTGCAGTCGGCTCTTGCAGTCTGGGGAACTGATAAAAACACTTTGCAATCATGTCATTACATTTCTCAGGGAGTGGAGAAGAGCAGATTTCCTCTGCTGTCCCAATGGCTTGCTCTCCTACCCAATTAGAGAGATACATCAAGGAGCAGCCTTCCTGTTGAAGCTGAAATTAGTTTTACAGCTTATATTAGGTCTTTCCTGGGTGGCTGGTGGAGTCCCTGCTTGCTCTGGGGATGCTTGGGCAGGCTTTCCTACTGCTGTTTATGTGACTGCCTTAAAGCACTGATGTTACATAGCTCACTGATGGGGCTTTATGTGGAGGGGTGTGTGTTGGGGGGGAATGTTTCTCTGCCTCCTGATAAAAACACCTTTTTATGCCAGATCTCTACATTTCAGGAGGATGTAGCCACCTCTACCCAGCATCAACACAGGAGGGTCCCCCTGCAGACCTGCGTTCAGTAGGGCTATTGTGCATGGAGCTTGGAATGTGCTGCTATTGGTTTAATAACACAGGTTCATATGGGTTTGGGATGCCTGTTTTAGGACTTGTGGATGCTAGTGGGGAAATTGAGGATGAGCTTTTTAGGGGATAACAAGCATCTTGAAAATAAAATAACAATGCAGAAAACCCCCTTAATCTCAGGAATGATTCATTAGAATGTTTTTACCAACTTAAACCCAGCATTTGCAGCCCCTTTACCATCCCTAACAACTCGAACCAGCTCATTTCTTTCCCTTGAAGGATTGATTCCCTTCCCACTACTCCCGGTGAGGTGTGAAAGTGGATTTCGGGCTTTGTAATTAAGGTATCTTGAGTTATTTCTGATTTGTCAACATGACTAATGAAAGGGGTTGTGCATTACGTCTCCTTCCACTGCTACGCTCCTGCACGTGGTGGGAGTAAATCAGTGGTGTGCCAGCCTCTGGACTTGGATTGCTGGAGCAATGGCACAGCTTAGCCCAGTGAGATCCCCTTCAGACTGTGTTTTGTTTTCTTTAAAAACTCCAGGCTAATTTAGGCATGGTGTTTGAGCTTGTTGAAGAGAGCTGGTGATAAACTGTGCTGTAACACACCTGCATTATAAACATTAATAATGCCTCACAATTCGTTTTATTCCCAGGCATCTGAGAAACACCTGCTGAGTGATTTAGCTGGGATTTCTGTAGGTGGATCTTCTTTTCTGTCTCTCACTTTTAGGAAAAATAACTAATGAATTGTTGGCTTAGTGCTGTTTTGTGGCTTAGAGGTTCAGGCTGTGCATTTCCTTCCAACACAGTCATCTTATGTTCCACAGCTACCTCTGTTGGCCTGGTTCAGATAAACAGCATTAATTTGTGTTAAACCCCAAACCCTGCATGTGTGGACTGTGCTGAAGTTGTACACAGAGAAGTTGGACCAAGAGAAAGTCCTTTCCACGCAGACAGTTGCCTCTAGGGAGAGCTGATGTACAATACAGGAACATCATGTGCTTGGTGGCTTGTCAGGAGCAATATTTATTGGGCTCATCTTTCTTGTGAGGAGAGTAAAGTTTGCTCAGCACATGCTGTCTTTTGGCAGGGTTTTGAAATGAAACTCCCTTAGTTGTAAGAAGCTTCTAAGCAAGATCTTCATGCTTCTCTAGAAGGGAGAAGGCCAGTTTATCTTCCTCTCTTGCTGTTACTCACTTGTTTTGACTGGTTAGTCCCATTTTTCCTGTTTTCATCATCTTTCTGCCTCTTTGTTTATCTCTAGTCACCTCAGAGAATGCAAAGCTGGCACGATTCCCTGCAAACATGGATCAGTTTCAAGGTCATCTCATACAGACCTACTGAGCACTCATCGAAGGAGGGCTAATGTTCGGGGCATAATACCTGATGGTGTCACATTGCCCTGTCCCATCCCTGCTGAGACTTGCAGCTGGAGCTCCCCTCTCTGCTCTTTTCTTTGACTCCTCCATAAAAGCAAGTTGATTTTATTAACTTGTAATAGTTACACCCCTGTCCCATGGAGCAGATACCTGTAGAGGCTTCCATTACCTCTTCATTCATAGTGCAGAAACATGCTTTTCACCTATGGATCCATAAAGCTTCAGTTTAGTGACTGGTCTGGGGCCTTGTTTGCTGTTTGAGCTACAGCCAGTTGGGTTTGTTCTTTTTTAGAAAGTGTGCCAGCAAACTGCCATAGTCAAATGTTTCCAAACTTTCCCAATGATGCGGGAAATAATCCCTGTGCCAGAACCACCAGGAATCTTTCTTATCAAACACGGCTTTTTTTCTGTGATTTCAGTCTTGCTGAAAGGCAGTGTTCAGGCAAACATTCCATTTTGTGTTCCCTGGGATGGGTTGTCAGTTTGTTAGGCTTCCTGCAGTCCTGCTTATTCACGTGTGCCTCTGGAAGGGTTGGGACGCAGCAGGTCATTTTCTGCCTTTGTTCACTGCTAAGCAATTAGATAATAATTTATGGCTTTGTTTCTGCTTTCAAATCCCTTAAGAAAATGATGGCATATTCTTAACCCAAGAACCACAGCACTGAGTCCTCTGCATCGGTGAGAAGCTGTTTCTCATCTGCCTCAGCGCAGCACTGGGGCGCTCTGCTGCTGATTGGGCCCTTTGGCTATTACTTAAATGAATAATGAATTTTCCCATTCAACCAGAACTGGGTAAGTGGTAGAAGGGATGTACGTGCTACATCCCTGCCTGGGAGCAGCAATGTGACTGGAAAATCAACTGCACTTCAGGCTTGCTGGCTGATGTGCACAAATATTTGCAACTACATGCACCCTTAGTACTTTAGGGTCTGTCTGCCCCCCACTAGCAGGTAGTTGCTGTGTGTAACAAGCAATGGAGGTTTTATCGTAACCCAGTAAAACATCTGCGTTATGGAATTAGTGCCTGAGTTTGTTGCTTATCTAATAGCATGGTCTTCTGCTCTTTAACCTGTTGAAGGGTAATCCAAGAAAGGAATAGCCAGCATAGCAGCCTTATTGTTAATCCGAGTATGACTGGGCACAAGTAAGAAGTACTTTGTGTGCTGAAATTGGGATTTTAGCCTTCCCTCCACCCCCTGCTCTCTGTGCCTGGCATTTTTTTTCCTAGCTTGACATAAATATTTGGCTAAGGCTGAAGGGATGAACAGAATTACGTACTATCAGCAGAATTAGAGGGGGGTTGGAGAAGTTCTTCTGCCAATCACATCATGCGCTGGGTAGAGCAAAGACTTGACTTAATGCATCTTATTGTATTTGGCATATGCTAAGCAGGATGAAGATACAGTGGGTGCAGGTCATCGCCCACTGTGCGTTTCCCAGGCTTTGGGAGAGCCCTCCATCCAGGAGTTTGAGCAAGCCACAAGCCTGGAATGAGCGGCATGTGTCGGTACCCGCTCTGCAATGTGACCTCTGCTGCATTCCCCGGGCTCATTCCTGGCATAACTTGGCCTCTCCATCCCCACCCCCTGTCCTGGCTGGTTCACGGTCAGGCTGGAGAACCGTGGTAACCCCAGCAGTGAGACTGCTTCGTGGTAGAGCCAGATCTGAAGCACATTTAGCTGTTTGCTTGGAGGCTAGAGATCAAGTCAGGGTCTGAGCCCATCATGGCACACCAGGAATACTGGGACAGGGGCTGGCACACTCATCCCCTCACTGGTGTGTACCACGTGTGCTAAAGCAGACATCAGCATTGCTGTCCCAGCAACATAAGAGCTCATGTAGCAGGAGGGGTGGAGAACACCTGGTTTAGGCAATGACTGATGTTAGATTTTATTTATGTGGAAGAAAGTAGCTGATTGTACCTTTCTTGACTTGCCAAGCTTTAGATCTGTGCAACCACACCATGTGAAGGTGCTTGTCCTTGTTAGGGGTTGGGTAACCTTTTCTGCAGTAATTTACACAGAAAAAGAAATCCATAATGCTGGTGTGAGTGTCAGATAATGGATTATGAGTCTTTACTTGTGACCTTTGGATTATAGCAAAATGTCTTAAGAGGGAAGACCTCTTGCCTTGGGTGTTCTTCTAGGGTGTGCTCACGAGCCTGAGAATGGCTGTTGGTATGAGACATAATTAAGGCTTAATTGGAGATGTCCATTAGGAGGACAGAGAGAGGAACACTGGGAGAAAATAAAGAGAATAAACTGTGAAGGCTTTATAGGAGAAGAAAGTTTAAAGAGGAATAAACCGAGAAATGGAACCTGATGCAATGTTGGTGCAGTGGAAGAGCAAGAAAGGGTTGAGGAGCTGCGCTGGAGGCAAAGGGCATTAGAAAAGCCAAGCTGGCAGATCTCAGACTCAACTGCCTCAGTTATTCTGGAAGGGAAGAGAAAAAGAGGTGAGGAAGATCAGGGAATGAGTTTGAAGAGCTTGGAAGTGAAAAGGGGTGGTTTTTGGATGACAGAAGTATAAATGGAGAAGGGCAGGAGGCCTGTTGGGGTGAAGTGACAAGTGGAAAGTGGTTTGCTGGAGGGCCCTGCAGTTCTTGGAGGATGTATGGTAACGCTCGTGCCCAGATAATGGGAGTGGGTGTTGAATTACTAGCAGAAATGCCTTTTCTCCAAAATATCATTGTTAATCTCTTGCAGTGTCAGTGCTGTGTTTAAATAGAAGTTCATAGCCCTTGCTTTTGTCATGTCAGAGTTTCAAGGCATTTTGTTGCTGTCAAGCCTATTTACAGTGGCACAAGGGAGGTAAATTGCTCTTCAAGTGTCCCTGGTGCTGCTCTGGGAAGACAAAGCAGAACCCCACAAATCAAAAGCCCTGCAGCAGATGCTGGTGGCATTCTGTGGGTGGGAAAAACCTGAGTGAACGCTCCTGATCTTCCTTGTAGCTCTGCAGAAACGGAGGCATCGAGAAGCTCAGTGGGTTGTCCTTGGCCATGCAGGTGTAGTGCAGAGGCTGTTGTGCATTGCCTGGGAAGTTTTGCCCTATACATTCTAGCCAAAATGAAAATAGTTCTCTTCAATAAAATATTTAGTCAGACTCTCTTTAAACATCCCCTGGAGTTTCCTTTTGTTTCAGTTGCGTGCCAGAATGCCTTTGAAAGTTCTGCTGCTGAAAGTGGAAAACTGCACGTTAGCACTTTCCATTGAATTTTCTAATTATGAGCATGTGCATTTAGTGCCTTCAGGTTTTCATCATGCCCTTTAGTGGAGTCACTTCGGACCCCTTATGGAGGGAAGTGCCTTTTTCCTAAGAATCCGGGAATGTTTGAAATGTGGAGGACAGATTTAGTATCTTGATGAGAAGGTTTGCCTGGAGCTTAGAGCAAAGGCCTGTGAGCTGTGAAAGTGCAGGGCTATTATGCTCATGGAGCCAACTGACTTTCCTCTCTGTGTGACCTCCAGCAAGTCCTCAGACCTCTTTGCGTATCATTCAACCCAGCTGGAAAACCTAAGTAAACAGCAGGAACCTTGCTGGAAGCCAGAAGCCTCGACTGCATGAGTTATTCTGGGGAAATGAAGTAAGTCATGAATTAGAATCAGGTAAACAACGTGGGGATCAGATTGTTTTAAAGAGAAAATCATTCTGTAAATACCCAAAACCGCTTTAATTTGGCTGAGTTTGAATGGGTGAAGTGATGGCCCTGTCCCACTTTACAGCAAAGGGAGGGGGGAAACTAGATACATGCAGTTTTCATCAGTCTGTTTACAGAGTCTGTAGAAATCGAGTTAATATTTCTATTAGACACATGCTTGGGCCCCATGCCACAAGCACTCATTTTTAAACCCTTCAATCTTGTATCATTTATGGAGATTGTATTGTCAGAAATAGTGCTGTAAATAATTTATTTTGCTGCCAGTGCTTTTCTAAAGGTCTCTAGGCATGATGCAAGATTTCCTCCAGGAGCTGTAAAGCTTCCAGATCAGTTTGCTATGGCAAAGGGATTCTTTATTTTGAGACAGACAAGAAGGATGATGGAAATGATGGGTTATTTCAGGGGGTGGCTGGCGGCATCATTATTTTCATCTAGAGTAGAGCAATTAGTAAGCGAAATTATTGGTATCTCATTGTTCCATGGGTTGTGTGGCATGAGTCAAATGTCTCGGTGCACGCAACCTCCTGTAACCACGCTGGTGCTGTAACAGGTAACATGCTTCAGCATACATTGACTCCAGTTTACATATTTGATGTGTTTTCCCCTCTCTCAAGTGATGCCATTTCTAACTAGACTGTCAGTTGCAGAAGAAACGTGGCACTGTCTTCTCTTTGTGCTCTTCCAGTGCAAATCCCTCGTGGGCTGCCTGGTTTCCCTCTCCTCCAGGCAGCTGGTGAACACTCATCCTCACATCCTCAGCCATCCAGACCGACTGCAGCTGAGTCTTCCAGCCTGCAACGCAAGACTGAAATCAGTCAAATTGCTGTATCTTCCCAGAGACCAGAAACTTTGCTAATGGAAGGGAAAACCCAAATAAACATTAGCAGTGTACTGGGAGGCTTGCAAGAAAGTCACTATTTCCAATTGACTCTTGAAATTCTTCCCAGATCTTTAATGCCGGTATGGATTTCTGGGTAACGAGTAGAACGCAAAGAAAGTTCTATGTAAACTCATTTGGTGCACTCCCCAAACAAATTAGAAGGCCAGTATCTAACAGGAAAGCAGGCAGAGGCAGCCAAAATTATCTGCACAAGCTTCATTTGCTGAAAGTTTAGACCCAGAGAGCTGATTTAGCTTTAGCTGTGCTACATCAAAGCTCTTTCTGAAGCACTGACAGTCAGTCGTCCAGAGACTACTTGGGTATCACGTGCCCCATCAATGTCCTCTGCTGGTCCATACCCCCAAGGATCAGTGGTTGCTGATGGAAATCTTGGTGATTCCTGAAAACTTGTTCTTGAGGACCCTTGTCTCTCCTTATCCCCTTCAGTGACGTGTGGGGAAATCAGACAGCTTCACATGAATTAAGATTATAAGCAATGTAAAAGAGAAACTCTGGCTTTGGAGGAATAATAAGCAGCACAGCCTGGCTACTGTTGTGTTGGAGATGGTGATGTACAGGTGTTGGATGGAAGAATGGATCCTGTGCTTCCTGTGTGGATCGTGATGTGCCTGATGCAGCCCAGGAGCCTCCTGTCCCTGTGGGCACGATGTTAGTGCTGTTTCCTAACTGCTTTGCCAGCCAGGCTCCAGCTTGATTAATAGATGAATCCTCAGATGCCTGTTTGGCGTAGATGTGTGTATGCTTAAAAATTGCCTTTTTGAGTGCTTTGGGAAAACACTATAATAGTTAAAAAATAACTTGTATCACTTCATGTCAGGTATAAAACGTTGCGTTTTGACTCAAGCTGCAGATTAAAGTAGGAGGCTGTGTCTTTCCTTCTTTTTGTTTTAAACAAGCTGCATCCTTTACTGGCCTCTCCTGTGTGCCTCGAGGCCCCAGGGTGGCTGTTTCATATGAAATGCTGTCGGTAGACTTTGTTGTCAATGATTTTTGTGCTTCAAAGGAAAGGATCAGAAACTGAATGTATCAGGTTTTGGACTGAAAGAACAAACCTCGCAGTATTTGAAGTTTCTTTCTGAGATTATTTGGGGTGGGTTTTTTTCATGGCTCATTTTGGTTTTGTGGTGTGATCTATCCCCACGTCCCCAGCAGTGGGCTTCAATACACGGCGTGTCTTAGGACGGTGAAGTCTGTGGTCGCGTCCCTTTAGCTGATGGTGTCTTTGCGGCTCTTGCTTTTCTGCTGGTCTGCTGACCCCAGCACGGCCATTCGTAGCTCTGCCACTTGGTGACAGTCTTCTAAAACAAAACTATCACCGGTGAAACGAAGGTTTGAACTTTTCTGACTCCTGTGTCCCTCTGCACAGCAAGTCACGGTATAAATAAGTACTGGTGTATAAGAATTTATCTGCGTGTGAAGCAGAGGTGTGGATACCCAGCTCTCTGATGCCAGTTTGCTCTAAATGCTATCAGTTATCAGTTCCCATTAAATCACTCGCTGGAACATCTTGTGCTGGTAGGATCTGTGGGACAATCAAAGGAGTAAATGACAGGTCTGCATCGCTGGATCTTGATGGGAGGGTTTGTCACCTGGGCTGACATGTACCCACATGTTCACACCTCATTAGCAGCCTCTTAAGGCTGCTTAGGCCACGTTGCTCCTCCATAGATGCATTAAAAACCACAATCTAGATGCAGGGGAGGGGTTTTGCTAAGTTTTCAAGTGAAGAAAATATGCTTTAGGCAGGTTTCCTGGGTGGTGTCTTTCTGTACATGTGGTAGCTGGTCCATACCTAGTATCTTGTAGCCAAATTTAACCCAGAGTAGCAGGAGAAGTATGGAAACCTCATCTGAGCAACCTGGTGTAGTGGAAGGTGTTCCTGCCCATTGCAGTCAGTGGGTTGGAACTGGATGGTTTAAGGTCCCTTCCAACCCAAACCAGTCTGTGATTCTATTTGCAGCTATATCCCAGGAGTATAGAACAGAAAGAATACCTGAATACCTGGTTAAGACTAGAGTTTCTCCT
The DNA here is from genome assembly GCF_000696875.1 of Nestor notabilis. Taxonomy (NCBI): domain Eukaryota; kingdom Metazoa; phylum Chordata; class Aves; order Psittaciformes; family Psittacidae; genus Nestor; species Nestor notabilis. The sequence continues at coordinate 25,396 of NW_009921720.1, forward strand.
AGAATAAACCAGTTTAATGGGGCTGCTGAAGGCAACAGAGAGATTCTGAGGCAGGGGCTGTTGCTCACCTAGTGTGAGCTTTTGATTATTAAAACCTGAATGTTACAGCAGCAGCTCCCATGTTGGATTTTTCTTGTTTCTTAAATTCACAGGGCAGGAACATTGGTATTAGAGAAAATGATTCTCCCTTTTCAGCATTGAGACCCCTGTTTCTGAGCTGTGTGACCAGGAAGAGCTGGTGCCTGCACACCACTGGCTGCTTGAGCAGGTCTCACTTAGCTGCGGGCTGGATGGTAGGTGAGCAGGGACATCCAGGCTTCTGCAAGCCACAGGAGCAGTCCCCTGATGCTTCCATCTTGCTGAGTTCCAGACAAAAAGTCATTCCCAACAGAAACTCTGAGGGATTCCTGCCTCTCCTGGCGCTGTGTGTGTCTGCTGGTGTCTGACACTGGAGGACAGCAGTCTCCCTGAGCCGTCTTTATGTCTCTAGCAGCAGTACCTCCTCTTTCTGGGCAAAGGATACTGTCTGCCTTGCTGCTTCAGCTGCTGCTTTCAGAGTCAGCTCTCGGCTTCTGATTCTTAATGGTTTGGAGAGGACAGAAGGGGGAGGAGGGGCAGAAATCCTTCATATTCCCAATTTTGACATGGCACCAGTGATATGGGTTAGTTTTCATGTTCTATGTTTAAGGCAGGGCATAGTTCCCTTCTGTAAATCTTCTGATGCAGAGAGTAATATTCGTAAACCAGGTCTTTATTATGTGTAGGATGCTTTTGGATTATCTTGTTGAGCTCTGAATTTCCAACACAATAAAGTGTATTCCTGAGAGCTGTGGATTAGCAGCGCCAAGGGCACAGTCTTGGCTCCCTTTCAGTAGGTTGGTACCTAACTTTAGGTTGTCTAAGTAATTGGTTTGGGACACCTGGCACATGACAACAGCCAGAAGACAAATATATGGGATTATTTAGATGGCTTGATGTGCCAGGGAGATGAATTTTGAACTCCATTCCTTTCCATCTTGCTTATACCCTGGAGGAGCAAGGGAGCAGCTTCTGCGGCTCAAAGCTGGTCTGCTCCAGCTGACCTGAAAGAGCCCTCGGTTGTGTCAACACTGGAGACTCAACCCTCTTGGAACCCAGGTCGTGAATGCTGGGGTTTTTTTCCTGTGCTTTTCCTCTTTTCTGCATTTCCTGCAATATTAATAAGCTGTTTTGAAGTAACTGCCATCAGTTTCTCATCAGCGGTGCCCATGAGGCTGTGCTCCGTCGCTGGCCGCGATGACATTGTTTGGCACAAGCGGCTGCCAGGTGAGTGAAAGTCGATCTGGAGTTGTGGAGTGAGTGGAAATAATGTGGCCTGGGACATGTGTATGTAATTTGTTCAGATGATTCAAGTGAGAGCCATGGCAACTGAGATAAACAGAGGAAAAGATACTGGAAAACCAGCAGCGGCTTCGTTTTAATAGCACAGCCTTTCCTCCAGACAGCTCAGATGTTTACTATAAGAGCTCCGTCTTCCTGCGTGTCTCTTCCTCCCCTCCACCACCATTGCTTCGCATGCACTTAGTCATGAGATCAGATGGCTTCTTGGGTAAAGCACCACAGGCCAAATTCCACAGTTTCTACTTGAGCAAAAAGCCATCGTCTCCCTTCAAATAGGGACTGCAGAATTTCTCTCCCTGTTTGCACATAGAATCATAGAATGGTTTGAGTTGGAAAGGACCTTAAGATCATTTAGTTCCAACCCCCCTGCCATGGGCAAGGGCACCTCACCCTAGATCATGTCACCCAAGGCTCTGTCCAACTTGGCCTTGAACACTGCCAGGGATGGGGCATTTACCATGTCTTTGGGCAACCTGTGCCAGCACCTCACTACCCTCACAGTAAAGAACTTCAGTGATTGAAAGGACCCCTATAAAAATGCATCTCATTTGAGTTTCCCCATGGATCAAAAAGCGCTTTGTGAAAGCATTATGGATACTTGGCCAAGCGATGTCTGAGCTCGGGATGTGCTTTTGCTAGAGATAAAACTATTGGGCAAGCATAAAGTCTGTGCTGTATAAAGGTAATGTCTGAAATGAAAAGAGTAAAGCACAGCACCACCACTCTTCCAGTGTGAAGTTAAGAGTAAAGTTGGTTAATCTGTGGCTGTTGAATAACAAACAGTTCTTGAGAAGATCAAGTATGACTTCCATGCCAGGGCTCTATCACATGCTTGGCAGCGGGGCTGTGCTGGTGTGTGGGCTTCTGGGCAGCTGAAACCTCAAGCTTCAAGTGGAAACAACCCAGCGAGAGCTGCAGCTGCCTTGTGCTGTGCTATGAAGAGAGGACTGGGAACGAGGACCCGAGTTCTGATCCAAGTAAATGATCCGGATGGCTGTGCTCACTGTCCGGGGTTGTGTAATCTTGCGTTGGGGCTGCAGTTGGGTATGCTTATCCCAAATCCCACCCCCCAGGGGAGCTGCTGGTGATTCACCTCTCTGAATCACAATTCCTGACAGCTTTTCTAATCGCTGTCCTTACTGCGTCCTTGTTTCACGGGCTGCAAATCCAGTCGGATTGGAAGAAACAAGTTCTCAAGCAGTTTAAATGCTGGCCAATTTCCTACACCAATACATTAATCCTGCATCAGGGTTCTGTCTTTGTGGCTAGTTTCTTTTTACAGTTGCTTTAAGAGTGAATGAGGAGACACAAAAATTTAACAAAAGCCATTTAGTTAGCTGTAGAAATGTGATAAATACCCCGTAATTTGACTGTGAGAAAAAGCATACCATGGATATGCTTTTCAGTTCACAGTTTAAAACGGAGTGTATTTATTTATTTAGAAAACCTGCTCTTTTTGTCATGATTTGGCAGATCCTCAAATCTCTGCCGTTCCAAGATGCTGCAAATACCAATAAAAAAAGTCTAAATAAAGTTGTTTGAGCATTCTTAACACTCTAAATACCTTCTTCCACATATGGTTCAATATAAAACTCCCAAAGTCTATACAGGGAATGCTAAACTCTGTGTGCTGCTTTTTTTTTTTTTTGAATGACTGAAAATAAGGATTAAGGCTAATTTTGCATCATTTCACAGTAGGAATGGAGCCCGGGGCACTGGTGGCTGAACTCTGGGTTAACTCTGTGAAGCCATCCTGCATTTCTTAGCAGGTACATGCACCAATGCCTCTGCGTGGTGGCTGCCTGCTCCATGTTCTTGGTCACAGACCTGATGTCTATGACAGGTGAATGTTTGGTGCTGCCTCCCTAGGTGCAGGTCTGGAGATGCTGCCTTCGCTGTCCCTGCTGCACAGAGCCAGCAAGGCACCAGTCAGGAACCCTCTGCTAGCAAAGGATTTTGCCTGTGTGTTGTTTGGTTTGTCCTAGGCATTTATGTTGCTTAACTTGGCTTAAAGTGAATGAGCAGGCTCTGTAGCAAGGATGCCTTTTTCCTAAGATGTGTGTTACCAGTGTTAGTGTAGGTGATAAAACAAGACACTCATCTTTCTCTCAGAATTTCTTCTCTACTTCATTATTCCATTTTACATGTTTATGTCACTTCAGTTCTCTTCTTCCCTCTGTAAGATTTCACTGTGCTGAAAGCTGAAACCTACAAGCAGGACCCAGAATTTTTCAGCTGCCTTTGCTATCGAGCCGCAAACACTGAAGTCAGAAGCCCAGTGTTTGTTTTGCCTTTGTTACCATTCCTGTATGAAAAAATGTACATAAAAGGGCTGTTTGCTGACTTGCAGTGATGGGGGAGCATGAGGAGCTGAGTGAATGGATTCAGAAGGAAGAGATGCAGAATTCGGTCTTGAGTCATGGAAGATGCTTTGCCCAGTGTTCCCTAAGTCACAGAACCATAGAATGGTTTGGGTTGGAAGGGACCTTAAAGCTCATCCATTTTGAACCCCCTGCCACAGGCAGGAACACCCTCCACTAGAGCAGGTTGTTCAACGTTCCATCCCAGAACAGATAGTCTCTTTCTTTACCTGCCTGCCCTTGCTGTCAGGTAGAACTGAGAAACTGGGCACCAATGTGGAGAGCTTGGGAGGGACTTTAAACTTGTGGGGTGCTTTGAAAGGGTGCAGCTCGAGAGCAGAGCCCTGCAGGAACACTCAATGCCAGAACTGGAACTATGAACCAAAAGGGAGAAGGGGCTGAGCTGGATGGGTTGGAGGAAGTGGTGGGTGAGCTCTCATAGGTATTCAGGCAGGAGCACACTGTTTTCCATAGGATGTTAGAGTGGAAACTTAAGCTTTCCTAGAAGTATTCTGGAGGAGCAGAACTGCCACTGATTAGTGCTTTTCCAATAGGGATAGGAACTGCAGCTTGCTCCCTGCTTCACGGGGTTGATGCCTGCTCAGGAAGAACACCTGATTTATTGGGTTCTTTGGTGGCCAATTTCTGACTGGAAATGTTTGGAGCCTGTTTTGAAGCTGTGCAGAAGAGCGTGCTTGCGTCATCCAGAAAATGCAGTGAGTCAGTGGAGTCCTGAGGGAGCTGTAACGGCTCAAACAGAAACTTGGAAAATGAAATGGGGATGGATTTAAAGACACAGCGTTTGCGGCCGCTGCTCTCTTCAGGGATGGTCTGCCTTCGATCAAGGCGGTGGTGGTGAAGGGGTTCAGTGAGGGCTTTGCTGCTGTAAATACAAGTGGAGCTTTATAAGAATGATACACCCGGGGCAGGGTGTGGAACTGGAAGAGGGTGTTCAGCTAGTTCAGTTTGCCATTATGCTCAGGATTTTGGTATTCAGGGAATCTCCATGAATTCCTCATTGATATGTGTGTTTTGGTATGTTAATGAATAACTTATCGGGAGGGACAGGAAGGAAGGCGGGGGGCAGCCCCTCGGTTTGGACCCAGCTCATCCTTCTCCTCAACGTTTTCAACCGCCTTCAGATTTGGGATGGTTTCTACAGCGTTACAAGCTGTGCTGTTGCTGCAATGCAGCTGTGTTGGGATGGATCTTGGGCCATTTCTTCTGCCCTGGGAAGGCAAGGTCCTGTTAAGGAACCTCTGTGGGGTTTGTGAAGACATGCCCAGCTCCTGGCTGGGTCATAGTGGGTGTTAGAAGCTGGTGCCATCACCACAGGGAGGTTTGCTGTTAATGGACACTGCTCTTTTCATGTCCACCCACAGCTAGATAAAACGGATACGGGATGCATCCTTCCTTCAAACCAAATGTTGATTTCCAGGAGGTCATTATAGTTGTGCTCTTCTAGTTCCTATCACAGGTGAAATAGCCAAGGGCTGTGTGATACTGTTGGTGCATTGGTTGTTTTATTTGAGACCTTTGTAATGCTAACCACTGTAGTATTTGGGCGCCTCAAAACCACATCTGAATTCATCTTTTCACTTCTGGAGGGGAAAAAAGCATCCATACGGTGGCATAACAGGGAAGTCAAGATAATGTCTTGTGCTTTATATATTCCCTGTTGAATTCCTGTTGGTTTTGCTTCAGAATTCAGTGCCTGTTTTCTGCATTTACGAGGCCAACGGGCTGAGGCTTTTCCTCCCAGCAGAGGTAATAAAACACAGCAAAAAGCCCTGATGAATCTCCCCTCTGGGTAGGCTTTTCCCTTGCTGGGACAGAGCACTTGTAACCCAGCTTCAGGTGCTGAACTTGGCTGATTTTATCTGAGCATGATGTGTCAAAGCTGGCTGTCCCTTGCAGGTAAGGGATTCCTCCAGAGTCAGTGTTCTGAAAATAAAAGAACAAGCTTCTGGAGAGCCAAGAATGAAGTGAAATGAGAAAACCCGTCTTTTCCTGCTTGTTTGGGGGTTTTTGAGCAGGCAGCTCAGGCCCTGGGCTCCCTCCGGTCCTCCTGCGGTGTCTTGGTAGCTCCGTGACTTAACAGGGTACTGAAGTGGTCTGAATGGACATTCCTGTTTGTCCCACCAGCCTGGCCTCATCCTGTTCTGCAAAGCTACATCACAAATCTCCCAGCTCCCAGGGTTTGGTGCTGTCTCTCTATGGTTAGATTGTTGGAATGAATCATCACAGAATGGTTTGGGTTGAAGGGACCTTAAAACTCCTCCAGCTCCAACCCCTGCCATGGGCAGGGACACCTTCCACTAGAGCAGGTTGCTCCAAGCCCCTGTGTCCAACCTGGCCTTGAACATTGCCAGGGTTGGGGCAGCCACAGCTTCTCTGGGCACCCTGTGCCAGCGCCTCAGCACCCTCCCAGGGAAGAGCTTCTGCCTTATATCGAGCCTAAATCTCCCCTCTGTCAGTTTAAAGCCATTCCCCTTGTCCTGTCCCTACAGGCCCTTGCCCAAAGCCCCTCTCCAGCTTTCCTGTCATCCCTTTTAGGTACTGAAAGACTGAGCACAGCAGGATTCCATGCCAGGCCTTCACTTCCCTGCATTTCCTAATTCACTCTACATATACCCATTCCTTGAGTTTGTTTCCACTGGGTTTTATAGTGGCCTGTGTATTCTCCTGTGTGTGTAGCTCTCCTGCCACTTTATTATCAGTAATACAGAAACGTTTTGTGGCTGTAACGTGCATGCACATCCCTGTTACTGTTCAGCTTTCACTCTTTTGCTGTAGCCATTATAGTGAGACCATGAAAGCTCCATTAATTCATTTTGATTGAAGAGTGATATGGCCCCAGCAGTGCTTGTGCAAATGGATGATTCATTTCTATCTTCAGAGTTGAATTTAAATATCTGTAAAATTTTAGACTCAGGCAAGTAACTGCATTATAGTTTTGCAACCTCTGTGAAAGAGGGTTTTTTTTTACACCCAAGGCCATGTTTCAAACCTGTGACCTCATTCCTATAAAGCAAAGTTATTTCATTACATCACAGCTGTGCAATTTGGCTTTTGATAGCTGACATTTGCATTTGTGTTGGATCCATTAAATATTTGTCTGCTTAATAAGCTGCCAGGGATTTACATGTTAGCATGTAAATGGTAATTTAAAAAGTAACTTAAAAAGTGGTATTCTTTTGGCCTTCTTGCTGGCAGTTCTGTCGAAAACAAAGGAATCATAGTTTTTCCTTCCATCATCACCCTCTGCTTGGGCTTCAGAAAAAAATGATTAATGACTTCTTTGCCTTTGCAGCTGCAATATTTGGTTGCAGACTGGCTTCACTGCTGATACATACAGCAATATTTCTGCAGTTAATCAGATGTTATGAAATCCACAGCGGGTGACTAAGACCATACTCAGATGTAGCTGTTCTCCCTCCATCGCAGTGAGCAGGATCTCCTGAGTGCAGGTTCCCCTCCACAGCACTTTCCCCCTTTGTATAGTGATACCAGTTCACAATTTACATTGACTTAAGTAATTGAGGAGCTTAGTGTCTAGGATCTGCTGCCATTCACTGTGCTTTGAGGCACTGTGGTTTCCATGCTGCTCCCATTATAGCCAGACTCCAGGTAAGCTGGATGAGACCTGTGTGAATCCTTTGGGGTGGGAATGGATCAACACACAGTTGAAACAGAATGATGTGTTAGTCTCTTACAAGGTGTGTGTTTGTAGGCTTAATATAAATGTTGAATATTTTAGCTTAATATTTATTATCATTAGTTATGGCCAACGATTTTTGAATCTCACTGAATTCCAGCACTAGCTTCTCCTGCTGAACTGGCTAAAACACATCTTTGGTTGCTCTGTAACTTTAAATTGCCTTTTTGTTCATCCCTTGAACCTTTTCTGTCACCTATCTTTTGCCAGCAAGTCTTGTGAAAGCAGCATCCCTTGTGATTCAGATCAACTGACTCTCTGGCACAGGGACTGAAGCAGTGCTAGGGAGGACCCCTCCTGCAGGACCCAGCCAGGGGCCATTGCCTAACCCCCTGTGCTGGGATGCACACTGCTCAGTAGTAGGATGCTGGGTGAATGGGATTGAGAAAACCTTCCTCTGCCCACACTGGAATGTGTAGCACCAATATCCATAGGAATGTGTTCTTGGCACCGCAGGCTCAGGTCCTGCAGAGTTAAATTCATTGCTCAAGCTCACCCCCTTGGTAACACCTCCATGCCTCTGATTATTCATCATAAAACCCACAACAACAAAGGGGTAATTGCCCAGATTTTGTAAAATGGCTATTTTTGCACATTCAGCCTCAGATGGCGTTTGACCCTTAATACAGATGGTTTCACTTAATGTATTTTGTTTAAACAATCCCTGTTCCTGGAAGTGGTTTTAGAATGGGCTGTTCCCCATTGCTGTTCGTGTTTGCTTTTTCTTATGATATTAGAAGAAGCTTGAAGAGAGCAGATTCAGGAAAGGGCAGTAATCAGCGTTAACAGGCAGTTGTGGAAGCCTTTGTATTTTCCAATTACAGTACTGCAGCTTTGTTGACTCCTCACAGCTTTTGGGACTGAAGTGGTTTGGAGCACTTTCATTAGCCTGTAGAGCTCACTGCATTTGTATTACTCCTCTGTCTATGTTGTAGACCTCAGGGAGTCCCAGCACGTTCATGTGGAACAGTTTGTCATCTGAAATACCTGCTCTTCCCCGGTGTTCCCCCATGGGACAAGCTTCTTGGTGATCCAGCACACGAAAACCTCCCCTTTCTCTTGCATACAAGTGAAGCGTTTCTGTGCGAGGGAGGGGAAAAAATGATCTGTTATCCTTGGATCTATCTCCTTTTCGTGTCTGTTCTAATCTCTGCATGTGCAGGCTTTTCACAGGTTGTGCAGGATGTGTTGTTGATGCTGAATGCACCCTGGGCGAGCTGTGAAAAGCCTGCATCAAGTTCAGCCTCAGGAGTCTTTACACGCTGCCCTCTGCCATAGCCACACTGCTGGGAGCCAGCTCCACTTGATGGAAAGAATGCAAGTACTTGAGAAATGTGTTCTGTAAACTGGAAGCTGGTGAATTGGGTGTGTTACAGAACGTTTCACATTCATATGGCACCTTCTAGCAGTGGATCTCAAGGCTGGGACCTGATTTGTGGTTGGCTTGTCTAGAAGCCAGGTGCCATGAGAATCTTTTATGTTTGGAAAACAAGAGGCACAAGTCGGGTAACTGGTTTATTTACAATTACAGGAGAAATCTAAAGAAGAGTTGGAAATAAGACTGTGGCTTGTCTGTTCCTAGAGCATATGATTAAGCCAAAAGGTTAATTTCCTCTTACTTGTTTTATTCCTAAAATCATTTCGTCTTAAAATACAGACACAGGGCTTAACAGTGTTAAGCAAAAATGAACCAAACTATTACCAGCTCTTCCCAAAACAGTAACCTGCTAATCCTCCCACTGACACTGTGACATCTTTCATATAAGGCTTCAGGTACAATAGAAAAATGAGAGATCACATAGTTTGTGGGGTTCTTCCTCTGTGCTTGTTCTTGATCTTACAAATGGTGTATTACACAGCTGAAAATCCTTTTGTGTTACCTCTTCAGTATCTTCTGTTACCCGATGCAAGTGATGCGCTGGCTTCGTTCCCGCTTGCCTTCAGAGCTGCTGGAGATTTCTAGTCCTGTTCCTTTCCCCAGGCCTTCCTCTGCTTTGAGATTAGTTTCAAAACGGGTTCTCCTGGCACTCTAACTGCAGCGTGTGTTGAGGGAGAGCTTAGGGGAACACAGCAGCTCTTTCACCCTCCGAAAATCCTCTGGCCACGTTCCAGGAGTAAGACTTGCAAAGTCTGAGCTGAACCAGGAGAGGGGAGGAAACTGGGACGTGTGGCCTAACAAAAACCAGTTGGCTTTTGCTCTGGGTTTTCCCACTTCTTGGTTCAAGCCAGAGGTTTCCTTCTCCTTTAGTGCTACGTGTTCTAGACTACTTTTGTTAATTCACTTCATAGGCTATAATCTTCCTTGTAATAACTTGATATAACGTTCCAAACTTGGCTGGGCAGGCAGAACTTGCACAGGAGTCTTGAATACACTGTGGACTAGTGAAGTTAAGGCTTTGTGCACTACATTTCAGGTATCACCCAGGTAACCCCAAATTTTTATATCAGATACCATCTAGTAAAGTCAAATGAGGGAGTATTCTACCTGGGTAATACATGGTAGTTTCCATTCCTCTTGCAACTTGTTGTGAGAGAGATGCAATTTCAGGAAGTGTTGGATATTTATGTTTACTGGGAGCGTTGCATGACTTTTCCTTCATGGAGAAAGCAAGAACAAGGTAAGAGCTTGTACTAGAGGCTCACAATGTGAAGAAATAACATGGAGTGTATCTGACTTACTGACATGAGACCCCAGTGTGGACTAGAGGTCAATCAGAAACAGGAAAAGCTGTGAATTAAGTTACAGGGTGGTGATTTATCTTCTGCCTGGGACTTCATGGAACATCCCCAAAATCAGGAGAGGCGCACAGAGGAGCTGCAGAGGAACTTCTTATCCTAGAAAGGGTTTCTCACAAAGCTGTGTTTTCAGAGAGCTTTGTCTCCACTGCAGCACTGTTGCATGTCTGGGTACCTGTCAGCTCTCCAGGAATTTGAGGCATTGCCTTTCCTAGATCCAGGCTGGAGCGTGGCCAGTTACTCGAGGCTGGCTGAAGTACTTCCATGTTGGGTGGAAGCAGGTCTCTCAGCATTGAATGACTCCGTGGTCTGTTTGATGCTCTCTGAATGATGAAAGAAATGCATCTATGCCTGGTCCACTCCTACATTCACATCTATTTCTTTTGGGTTTGTTTGTAGAAGTGGGAAAGGTCGGTAGGATTAAGCTGTGCTTACAACTCAGTGCAGATGATCTACTCAGTATTTTGAATTCAGAAACAGCTCCTCTTTGTGATGCCAGCACTGTTATTTGTATGAACATGTAGTGAGGAAAGTCCTCACATTCTTGAACTGGGTCACCACATGGTTGTGTGAGCACTGGTGCCAACAAGAGGGAGAAGATGGGAAAGGTTGGACCAAGGCAGTCTGGATTTAGATGGGGTTAACTGTTTGAGGACCCTCACTCCCATGTCAGCATGAGCCTTTCCCAACTAATCTCCATGTTTGCCTGTAGCACTCTTTCTGTTTCCTGCCCCCGTGCTCCATTGTGCATATTTTCAGAGCTGTGGCAGGTATTTTACTTGTTTGTTTGTTTAATCATTTGCACAGATCCTCAAAATCCAATTCTCTCCCTGTGACCAGTGAAGTGACACAGCTGAGCCTGAAATGAAAGCTGTGGCAGCTCCAGGGCTGGTGTGGAGCAGGGTGGGATAGCTTATGGGGTGCTGACTGTTGCTATTCAGTTATAGTTCCGCACTTCTCTTTATTTTCTGTCTGGTATGTGGGCAGACAGAATCTACAGCCTTTATTCACGCCAACAGCTGTAAACCTCAGACCACATGTAATGTATCTGCTCTGTGAATGGCTCTGATTAATGATGGGCAGGTAGGGTAGAGAGGGAATGAATAGAGAGGAACTTTGGTTTTCTCAAAATACACTGAGAGGCAGAGTTTGGCGTTGCTGGAGACCGGTAGCACTCATTTCTTTTTTTACACCTTCCTTCTTTTTTTGCCTCTTTTGTCTGGAAAGGCAGAAAACATGGAGGTATTCCACAGTCTCATGCCATTTTCTAAATCTAAATGCAGATATGATAAGCATTATACTCTCAGCATACAAAAGAAACCTATCCTGAAAGGGTTTAATTTAGGAACTTTGCCCCTGCTGAATTCAGCATCAGACTTTTGCTTTGTCTTAATGGTGCAACCTGGAGGGAATATTCCCTGGCTTTCTCCAAGAAGTTCAAATTAAAATGCTTCTTTTCAACATGTTTTTTTCTGTTTAGACCTTCAAATACGGTGTTTTAAGTCCTTGTGAAAGTTTAGTGCTAGGTCTAGCATTTAGGCTGCATCTGCCTATGCCCAGCAGTGCATGAATAGAATGGGTACCCCTCTCTGCATCCTTGCTCCGCTTGGACCAGGACAAAGGTGTATATATACGTTTTTGTATTGCCTTTCTTCACAGTGAAGTTGCTTATTTCTGTCTGAAGTTTCTGCCTGTTGGCCTCATGCTTCACAAGAGAAATTACTAGTCCTGCCTTTACGTCATAGTCCCAGCAGGACTCTTAAAACTTCCTATATTGTGTCCTGACAACAAAATAAATGCTGAACTGTTTGGAGGGAACCATTGCTGCAGGCAGTTCAAATTAACTGGAACTGCACCTTTCTGGGAGTGTATATTTAATTTATTACACTGGGAATTATGAGCAATTAGTGCTATGGAATACCAGGCATTTCACCTGCATTTCTGACAGAGGCTGAGAGTAGATACGGCGGGTGGATAAATACAGTAATTCAAATCAAGTGATTGTAGATGGTTTTATATAGCATCCTTTAGACTTCTGTAGGTGCTTTTTTAGTTATATAGTTACAAAGGGCTTCTACTTTCTCAAAATAGTATGTACTCCCCTGTGGATGAATTAGTGAAGTCTCGAATTTGATTGGAGACACTGTTGGGTTTTGTTGTTCATTTGGGGTTTTTTTTGCTGGTTTGGGGTTTTTATTAAAACAGTACACTCATTGCAGTGTCAGGAAAGGTTTATGCTGTGATCCTGTAAAGGTTTCTGTCCATCAATACTGATGCAGTTCAAAAGCATAACTCCTTTTAGGATTGGATCCCTAGAGGCAAATGATCTCTGCGATTGAATTCATCCTGGTCTCCTGGTGCTGTGTGTGTTACTCAATGTTCTGTGTTTCAGAAAATGAGTGTAATCTTTGCTGAATTGAATGCTGAAGTAGCTTAGGTGAGCAGGGACTTGAGGAGGGTGTCTGGGCAGGGAGCCCTCACTCACCCCGAAATAGCTGTGAAAGTGTCAGTACTGCAGTGAGACCTCCTTTGTGCGGTCAACTTCAAGGCAAAGGAGCTGAATTGCTGCTGGGTTTGATGGATTATTTGTTTATTGATGGGTTATTCTTTGTGTCTGCTATGCATGAGGGGTTTTATCCTTTGCTTTTCAAGTACTTGGGTGACTCCTATACCCATAGCAGCATAAATATGCTGGCCATGTTCGTATTGCTGTGCCCCAAGTTAAACTCTCTGCTTAGGAGAGAACACGCAGCCCATCTTGGGTGGAGAGAGCAAGTGGAAGACAGGAGTTCAAACTGTTCCAATCATATTAATTCAATAGCTGATGCACAGAAGGGTTTTTCACATTGGCCAGGGGTAAGGTGCTCAGTGTGGGATGATGTTCCCCAAGTGTGGATGAGGAGATGTAGGTAACAACCGGGCTGCAGTCACCTCAAGCGGTGATGCTGGGCAGACCTCGCCTCCTCCATGCGCCTCCCAATCCCTGCTGGGTCTAATGCAGCAGTGGCTCAGTAATACTTGTTTTCTTTTCTTCTTCTCCCCTTCCACCCCCTCCCCATGTGTAATCTGAGCTCTTAGCCCTGCTCTTCTGCTTTGGCAGATTTTGCAGCTCTTGAACGGAAGAAATTAACCACTTCCTTGCTGTCAGGACTAAAACATGTTTTACTGGTCCTCCTGGCTCTTCCCGCCCGCTGCGGTCAGAATTACACAAGATAGCCTCTGAACTCATCAGCGTGGAGCTCCCCCTTTTAACCTGTTGTTTTAACTTCACTTTTTCATCTGTATTTCCTTGCCTTTTCATTTAAAAGAAATACGGAAACGCTCCCACTCCACATCTGAGTCAGTATTTGGCAAAGTAACTTCTCCAAAATTTATTTTCTGATACTTTCCAAGTATGTATCTTCTCTGGTTGTGTCCTGGCTCTTTGTAAGCCCTCTCTTCTCTGGTCTGGCAGGAAATCCTGAACTTCAGTAGGATCCCTAAACTGATGTGACTCTACCTATTGTACAGAAACTCTCAGTCTCTGCTCCCTTTAACAACCTTAAACTGCCAAGGCAATGGAAGTTGGGTAGTGGCAGGGAGTAGAAGTTTGCGTGATGTTTGTGGGTTTTAGGTACACTGCCATTTTTATCTTTCCAGATCTGAAAAGTGCAAGATGCTGCTTTAGTTTGGTTTTTTTTCTTTGTCTGCAGATGTTTCACAAAGCATTTAATGGAGGAGGCCCAAAACTTTTTCAGTGATTTGTGAAGAGCCCCTTTGGACTTGAATTTAACCTTGCAGGCTTCAAATGCTAACACCCCAGGCAATTCCCTGTGGAGCTCACATCCTATCTTGCTTCTTTACAGAAGTATGGTGAGGACAGAGTGCCATTGCAGGAATTTAGTTGTACCCTCTGCCTTCTGCCCTGCTCTTTGAAAGGAGATTCAAATAGTTGAACATCCCATCTCTGAACTCCCACCGCTTCCAGCCGCCTCCTTCACTCATGAAAAGTGCAAATAACAAACATCTGTTAAGTCAAGGATTAAAAACAACAAACGCACATGCTTTGTTGCAAAATCTCCTGGTTTTCTGTTGATGTGGACAGTGGACTTTGTAACCTGGGTTTGTTGTTTCTTTCTTTTCTCTTTTGAAGTTTCTTCCTGTAGGAGCGGGACTTGTGAAGTGCAAGAAGTGTTAATATTTCATTGTATGTTCAGATACTTCTCTGTGCTCTTGCAGGGCCTTTCATGCTGTGCTAGATGGTTTCTGAAGGAAGGAAAACACTCTCTGCCCTCAGGCGTTAAGTAGCCTTTGTTCAAATTCATGTGTGGGTTGGGTTTTAATTTACAATAATGTCCATTGTAGAGTGGTCAGAATAGTAGCAAGAGGCTTTTGTTTTTAATGTGCTATTTTAACTAACCCAGCCGAGTTTTGAGAAGAGCTTTAATGGCAAGGTAGAATAATGGTCTCTATAGAAAAGCTTTGTACGTGAGCTGGAAAATGAAAGGCAGGGATGTCTACACAAAAAGCTGAAAGGAAACAGACAGTAGCATCACTGGTGGAGTGGTTTTGAGGTAGGGTGGTGCTGGAGATACTTGGGGTGGCATCACGCAGATCACTGAGGGCACCAAGATTTGTTTGAGCAAGGTAGAGCCGTAAAACCACTTGAGCCGCCTTTGTCTTTGTCTGGCATTACTAATCCCAGGGGCATTGCTCATTCCCGGTGATCACCAAATAAGTGGTAGTCGGAGATCCTTCAGTGTCTTGGTCACTTGGGCTTTCTCCTAAAGTGCGTGAGCAAACTTGGAAAGTTTGACTGGGCCCATGTAGTCATTCTCTGTGCAGACACCAGCAAGGGCTTTTCTCACCCTGTACCTGTTACGTGGCAGGTATTACAAATACATCACAAACGTAGCTGCCTTTTTGTGTAGTGCTGTCACTGCCAAGTCAGCGGGAAATGCTGGAGTATCCCAGAAGACTTGTCTTCACTTGTGGTTTGGAGGAGTTACAAGGTGTCAATGAACAATTATTGAGACTAAGAGGTGATTGACTCAAGAGACAGTTGTTTAAACCTGAGGTGTCTTAAATGGCTGGGTGTGGGATGTGCGCTCAGCAGGAGCCTTGCCAGTCTTGGACTCGCGTAGTGCCGTGCTTTCTTTGGCATACCATAGTAGAGCTCTCATGACTTAACGTGCATGACCCACTGAAGCTCTACTCACTGCAAACAGTTTTAAAAGACTCTGCCACAGTTTTTCGTGCTGCATGTGCCAAGAAGGTGGAGCTCAGTAGGCAGGATTTTAAAGCTGCTGGTCCTCTCAATCAAGTACACACCAGTATCTTCCCAAACGTTTGGCACATTGTGTGTAAGAGGTGATGGAGGCGTTTAATGGTGGAGGATGTGAAAACACAAAGGAAAACTTGAATCAGACAAAGCCAGATCTGTCTGCAGAGACACTGGCAGTGTTCAAGGCCAGGTTGGACACAGGGGCGCAGAGCAACCTGCTCTAGTGGAAGATGTCCCTGCCCGTGGCAGGGGTTGGAACTGGAGGAGCTTTAAGGTCCCTTCCAACCCAAACCAGTCTGGGATTTGATGATTTGTTGTTACATCAAAGCCCAGCTTTGTTACAGCTGTGTCTATAGCACATCCTGTGGTCATTCATGGATTTTGACATACGCTTCTTTGATCATTTTCATATACATATATATTTGTAATCAGGTAATGGTGTTAGGATGCGTTATTCCACTGTGTGAAAGATGCCACCAGAAGAGAGCTGTGTGGTAGTGCAGTGCTCTGTGGCATAGACCTGTTCTTAATCCTAAAGACAGTGACCTGTGAATGCCCCAAATCACGTGGAACCTTATCACTTACTAAGAAAAACGCATCGTAGAAATGAAGTGATTCTACATTTCATTGCTTCAGATAACAAAGTGCTTTATAACTGGCACTGAGTAAGTCTTTAACGCCTGTGGGGATATTCCCAGCTGTGTTTAGAGAACAGCAAAATAAAGCACAGGTAATGCATAACTGTAGCAAGAATCTGCTTTTTTCCTGGCGCTTTCCTGTACTCCTTTGCTTTAACCACTAGTTTGTGCTGCTTCTGTTTCACGTGACTTTTTCCATCCCACAACAGCTGAACGTGCCTATCAGAAAGCACCCAGTATTTGGGGCTGCAAACTCCTGTTCTCTTTCTGGGTTTCAAAAAAGGGTCCTAAAATGAAGTGAAGCTCTGCTTTTCAATGGGTGACGAGCAGTCAAGCTGTTTTTAATGGTATTGCAGTAAAATTCACTCCAGCTGCAAATGTCATGGGATCGTGCCAAAACTCACTTTCTGTTCATGGAGCCCAGTCCTTTCACTGCTGCTGGTGTGTGTGTGAGCATTCCCTTTTGGAAAAATCATTCCTCAAGTTTTGGGTAGCTTTAAGAACATAAAGAGTAAATAGTTTTCTGCTAGAAGCAGCTCAAACATGAAGGCAATTGGCTAAATAGGTTTATGCTCTTGTATGAGCATAGCCAATAAAGGCTAATGGATACTGGATTGCATTAACAAGAGCAGAGCCAGCAGGTCGAAGGAAGTGATTATTTCCCTCTTTTTGGCACTTGCGAAGCCACATCTGGAGCGCGGAGCCCAGCTCTCTCCTTCCCCTGCAGCAGAGGCTGATGCTGGAGCAGGGCGTGAGGGGACTGAAGGGGTCCCTGGGGTCTCATAACCACCCAGCTGAGGCCTGGAGAGGCTTTTGGGGTGCACAGCAAAAGGAGAAGCAGTGCTTGCAGCAAGGCAAAGCTGGTGAGATAGAATAGGATGAAAAGTGCTTCATGCTGCTCAGGACACTCGGTTAAAGTTTAGGTGCAAAAAGCCTGGAACAACCTGATCTAGATACATAGACCCTCTGAACAGGAGGTAAATCGGAGGCCTTCTGAGTCTGCTCCCAACCAAAATTGTATTGCCATTCAGCAACAGAGCCTCAGTCAAAGGCTGTATCAGTCTGTTGGGCTCTGTAGTCCAAAAGTCTGCACACTTTTCATAACTGATTTTATTCTAAGATGCCTATATGACAGGCAGACATGAAAGGGATTAGTAGTTGTCAGCCATAAGAGTTGCAGAGTTCCTGTGACACTACTAGTATGGCTTTCATTCTTTATCACCAGTTAATTTCATGGCACTCAGGAAAGGCAGAGGGTGTTTGCTCAAAGTATTTACAGCCTGGTTTGCCACGATACGGAAGAGGAGACGTTGAAGGATGATGTTTGTAGCAGAGGGACCACACAAGCTTGTCTACATGGAAACATAAAGGGAATTAATTGATAGCTCTTTGTGTGTAACTCCCCAAGTGGATGTGTTTCTCCTACAGTGAGGTTCTTCTGCAGGCGGGTTAATTTAATTTCAGATGAGGCATTCTTCTTCAGGAATAAGCACCCCAGGAGTTCATCAGGAATGTAATCCACATTAATTCTAGTGGTGCTCATTGTATTAACCTTCATTGTAACGGCTGGGTAGTGCTCAGGGGGAGGGCAGCCTTTGTACTGCGGGGGGAATGCTATGGGGACTCCGCATTCCTGAAAGCGGGATAAGGATGTTCCTCATATGGAAAAGAAGTTGTGTGCAAGATGCCTGGTCTGCTCTTGCAACATTACTTCATCCCTAGATCCCTAAACACAACACTGGGCCTAAACACGTGATGGCTGAGCTCCTCCTGTGATTTCTATAACCTTTCTCCTCCAAATCTGCTTTTAACTCCTCTTCTCTTCTTTTCCCCTCTCACCAGTGCAGTTCTGCACAAGTTCTCTGTTACAGTCCCATCTGAAGGCAGGCAGGCAGGGAACAAGTAGTTCAGTGCTGGCGTCTCTTGAAACTCATGTGCTTCCATAAAATAGAAATCCTCCTCCAGAAATGGAAGGAGGACATAGTGAGAACCACGTTGTTGTCTTTCTGATGCACATGGAGGCTGCCAGAGGTGGGGGATTGGGTCTGTGTCCTCTTCCCTTCACTGGACTCTCTAAATTGAGGAAATGTTGAAGTTCTCTCGCTGTTCCCTGGTTTATTAAATGGCGATATCCACGTCCATCTCCTCCATGGAAAAGAGTGACAGCACTTTGAACATCACACTGTCCTTGTTGTGATTATTTCTCTGTGAGAAATGATGTGACTTGTAGTATAAAAAAGGCAAATGCTATTACTGCAGTTCAGTAGAGGTTGAAAGACCATGGATTTCCTTCCAAGCTGTCTTTCATGTGTACACCCCATGGATCAGAAGAACTGAGGCAAAGTATTGCTGTAAAGCAGTGTTTAAAGAGTCTGAGCAGTGTTTGCTCTTCCAGAGGCATGGTCCTCAGATGCTGGAAGCATGCAGAGTTTCCCCTAAAGTATTAAATGTTTGAAAATGTTGAGGGCAAAAGAGCACTAGCTAGTCAGTAACCTTTCCAAAATAAACTGTTAGCTGTGGAGGGAAGTTTTCCCGGACAAAAATGAAGATTTGCTGCTTTTTTAATCCTATGTGTGACATACCAAGTGTTCCAGTTCCAAACCACTGTCGGGAGGGACACCTTCCACTAGAGCAGGTTGCTCCAAGCCCTGTCCAACCTGGCCTTGAACACTGCCGGGGATCTCCTCTATATGTAAATGCATATATATCCTTTATATTCACACATGCACCCATAGAGAATATAAATATGTATATAACAAAAGTGCTGGTTGTTTTAAAAAGGAGACACACAATGATGCTAGAAAGTAGTATATAAAAATAGGGAACTGGAGAGCAGTAATTGACATGTAGCCCTGAGAAATGTACAAGGGAAAGGCACAGTTTGCAGGCGGAAAGAATAGTAGATAGTGGGAGAGTAAAAACTTCTGACCCCTTGTGCAAGAGGAGTCGTATCCTGTGAGTGTCATTGCATCAGCTGAGATTTCGATCTGTTTGCCTGTAATCGTCACTGAGCTGCTCCAACAGCATCCTGTGGGAAGGACTTCCAGCTCCCCTGCAGTTTTTGTGCTGGGTTACAGATGGGCACAGCTCTGTTTGCTTCTCCCAGTTGCAAGGCACAGTATTAAACAATTTCCTTAATACACTGTGAAATTACACGCTTTGAAGACTTTGACTGTTGCCTACAATTCACTTGGCTTAACAGAGCCACGCACCACAAACACCAAAGCAGCACTGCTGTTACCCCTCAATCCTGCCTTTCCCCCTTCCCCAGGCTGAGGGAACTTGTTGCTTGTCCCTTCTCCACACTGGGAGAGGAGGCAGCAGGGTGCAGGCAGGAGGAGGGTTAAGGAGCGAGGGCGTTGCTCGCCTGCCTGATGTCATGGAGCAGGCAGGGCTGAAGGGGGCCCTTTGTTGGCAGCAGAGCCCCAGAGCCCTGCCTGCACCCAGCGCC